>NC_059078.1:129787273-129870119 GCF_020497125.1 Mauremys mutica
GAGAATTCAGTGATCAAGGACTCAAGCGTAGGAAAGTCACTTATAAACATTGGTCTCTCCCCCTTCTTAACTAATCTAAGACCTATTCTCTACTATTGCCCTCACCTCAGACTGTGCTCCCCATTAACAATTAAAACTTAATAGATACAATTTTTGTTAATATGTTTTTGTTATGCCACATATTGAAGTTACTTTGGCAAGAGCATCCTTAATTTAATCTACCATATCAAACTCATTTTATGTATATCATTTCCTACAGCACATTTACAGTTGTACAGGAATATTATTTAGTGGACTTGGAACAGCACACTGGCCCCAAATACATTCATCTGCACAATTATGATTTTGGGAAATGAAAAGTAATTTCTTTTTGAACCAGCTGCTTTTATGTTTTGGTTTTGTTTTTTAATCCTGAGCAGCAAGTGTCATCTGTCTCATCCTCTTTTTAACTCTTAGTAGAGTTAAACAGACTGATAACTTTAAGGCTATAAACATGAAAAAAACCATGACGACAAATATCACCATCTAAAATCTTAATGTGTGTGTTCGTTCATACAAGACTATTTAAGGTAATATTAAACTGTCAAACAGTTCTATTTAAAATATATGTTTACCACATGTTTTTGGTTTGGATACATTTTCTAGGACAATTTTCAGTGAAGTATTCTCTGAACATGTCTTTAAGCATCATTTTTAGTTGATGAGAACAAGTAACTACTGGATTGAAAAATTCTCCTCCAACCATGCTGAAAATGTATACCATCAAAATAAAAAACAAAACATTTTTAAACAATAGGTATACATCCTCAAAGTTGAACCTTGTTAACCAAAATACATAGCTTATCTTTCTTTATTTTCAATCTTAGGCAACCTTTAAGAATATATTTTTCATCAGTGGAAATTCATTTGCTCCACATTTCTCTTCCTTTAATTTTTCTCAGTAAACCATAAATGTGTTAAAAAAAAAAGTAAGATTTACCAAGTCTATCAAGTGCTCTGAAGAAATACTCCCACAACTATATTATTTATTTCCTCAGTACATAAGACCAGCCATACTGGGTCATACCACTTGTCCACCAAGCCCACTAATCCTGTCTCTGACAGTGGCCAATGCTATATGCTTCCGAGGGAATGAACAGAACAAGGGCAATTTTGAGTACTTCTGCCCATGTTAAAAGTTTACAGACTCCACTTTGTCCCATATAAATTGCTAAGTTTTCGACTAAACCATCTGTCTCAGGTGTAAGCTGACATGGAATGTCAAAAACATGAAACACTATCCAATACTTTTGGTTTGCCAAATGTTAATTGAAGCCTCAATCTTAGATTAATACAAATTCAAGCTTGCCAACCTATACTCATTCTCCCTAAATTTAGTCTCCCACATTCCTGAACATTGTAATGGACTTGCCCTCAGACCCACCACTTGAAGATGAAGCAGTTACATTAAGGTATATTTTTTTTTAACCTAATGGACAGATCTGCCAAAAGTAATTTAACTCATTGTAAAGTATTTTACCAAATGAAATGCTATCATGTACCATTTATTACTCAGGCACCTGAAATTTTAGCTAAAATTCAGAAACAACAAATAGAACTTCTGGCTTCCAAATGATACCATGGTCAAGCACTCAACACAAACAATTGCTGGAGAATGAAGCAACTCTGCAAATAATTTTGTAATTTAAAATAAAATGTATTTCATTTAAATTAGATCACGCAAAGAATATAAGATTAAGTACTTCAAACAGAAGTTGGCTTCATGTGAATTTACTTCAAAAAGACATTTTTCTTTTCAGATGTTCCAGAGAAATTAGGCACAATTATAAAATCTTTGCTTATATATTTTACACAAGCTTGCCCTTCACTTTTAAAGGGAGGCAATTCTGCTCTTGAGAAGCCTGGTCATTTCCCCTAGGTTTGTCGTCCCCCCCGCCCCCAATCTCAGTGAAAAATAAAAGTATGTTCAAATCCCCAAACACATGAACAAGAAAGGACACCTAAACATCTCCCTTATTACAAGCCAATAAGGAAGCTAAGAATGCTGAGTAAAATTTTCAGAAGTGCCTAAAGCCCATTTTAAAAAAGTAACAAGCACTTATGAGCCTGGGTTTTAGGATATTAAGTGCCTCAATCACTTCTGAAAATGGACTTTAGAAAATTTTACCCACTCAACACTGCAGCCCCTTATTGCAATACCAGTATACTAAGCCAATTTTGGGAATTACTTCACAGTCCTGAACCAAAGACACAAATTGTGAAAATGCAATAGGCATTTTTACAAAAGTGAAACAACTAATTTATAAATTATGCATACTCAACTACCAATATGATGATATACATCAAAGGAAAAAAATCTTACTTACATATCACATATCAGAGGGCGGCTGTATTGTGATTTGAATGAGTGACTGCAGAGTTGTAATGATTTTTACTATGAAATGGCCTCCCTTCTGCAGTGGCCCAAAACCCTTGGTCAAGTCATCTAGCTGCTCTTCCACCTTAATTTTCCCTCATCTGTAACACAGAGATAACTGACTACCTTACATGAGTGTTGTGATTCACAGATTTTGAAGGCCAGAAAGGACCACTGGGCTCATCTAGTTTGTTCTGTGGAACACAGACCAGAGGACTTCTTTGAATTAATTCCTATTTGAACTAGAGCGGACCTTTTAGAAAAACAATCAGTATTGATACATACATACACGTTGTCAGACAAAAAGCTATGTGACACCATGCAATAATCAGGAGTATGATTAATGCGATTTAGTATTTGTGGTCTATTAAATTATTTTTTTAAACAAACATTTAATTTTTTTTCCTTACTCACCACCCCAATGGTGTCACTACCAGGAAAAATTAATGTTGTCATGGTGTTTAACTATGCATTCCAAATCTTAATACGTTGACTTTCTTTTTGAAGTTTGCCCATGATACGAAATTTCCTGGGTTTATAATGTTTGGTTTCAGAATAACTACAACTTACCTTTAGCATTTTACCCCATACTACCATTATAAACTTTTCAATTTTAACTGTCATCGAAATATGGCGTGCCTGTAAATTTTTCTCTAAGATAACATTTCATAAGTGAACACTAAAAAAACCATGAGGATATTATCATATGTTTCCAATTATATGAAGTTATGAAGTATGAACTTTAAATCATTTTTACTTGAATTTTTATGCCAAAATTCATTTCTATGCTCTGGCTGCTTTATGCCACTCTGGAGCAGCACAACACATACAGAACATACTGTCCAGTTAAGCTGCTTTCATAGCTACTTTGCTTCTTCAAAGCTGTCAGACTGTTATGTGTAGCAGAGTAGAACCTTGCTCCTGCCCTGAGGGGTTTAAAAGCAGCCTGTGCAGGGCTTGAGAGCGGCTGCTCTCAAGGCTGGGTTGATTGAGGAAGTGGCTGCAGGTGAGGCCACGCCCCAAACTGAGCGACAGCTGGCCCCTATAAAAGGCCAGGGAAGTCTCTCTCTGTTTTCAGAGAGAGAAGGGCCTAGCTGCAGGGAGCTTGAGACCTGAGTGAAGCAGGGCTGGGGAAAGGCAGAGGAGCTGGCAGGGCCGGCTCTTGGATTTCTGCCGCCCCAGGCAGAAATGAAGCGCGCCGCCGCCCCCCCCCCCCCAGCGGCGCGGCGCGTGGCCCGAGCCCCCCCCCTCCAGCGGCACGGAGCGCCGCCCTTGCCCCTCCCCCTCCCGAGCTGCGCAGCCCGGCCAGGCCCCGTCCCCCCGCCCCAGCGGCCCTTGCCCCCGCTCCCTCCGAGCGGCGTGGAGCGCCGCCCTAGCCCCTGTCCCCCCGCCCCCCAGCGGCCCGGCCCGGACCGAGCCCCCGTCCCCCCCGCCCCGAGCGGCCCGAGCCCCCCTCCGCGGCGGGGAATCAGAAGGCTCCTGCGCTGCCCCGCGGCAGGCAGCGCCGAGCCTATTAAATCCTAGCCGCTGCGGGGAGCCAGAGGGCGCTGGGCTGCCCGCCGCGGCCGGCAGCGCAGAGCCCTCTGACTCCCGGCTGCGGCTGGCGGCAGGGCGGCTCTAGGATTTGTGCAAGGGCAGGGGGCGGCGGCTCCGGTGGACCTCCCGCAGGCATGCCTGCGGGAGGTTCCACCGGGGCCGTCTGCCGCCCTCCCCCAGGACGCGCCCCAAGCGCGTGCTTGGAGCGCTGGTGCCTAGAGCGGCCCTGGGAGCTGGGGAGCCTCCAGCCTGGAAAGCCCCAGGCTGTGGCCTAGCATTGGGCCAACAGGTACTGGGGGTTGCAGAGGGCAGCCCAGGGGTAGGCCAAGGCAGCAGGTCCAAACCCCTTTACCTGTGATGAGTAGGCTGATACTGCAGTCTGCCCCAGAGTGTGGGGCTTGACAATGACTGGCAGTAGCCAATACTGAGGCAAGGTGGGGATAGAGGGTGGGGGTTCCCTGAGGAGGGGAGACCCAGAGAGAAAGGGGTCACTGCCAGGGGCAGCACCCCATGTGAAAGGGCACCAGGTCCAGGGAGGGACATGGGGGGCCAGAGGACAGGCGGATCACCAGCCTGCAGAGGGCGCTCCAGCGCTGGAAAAGAGCTAATCCCCAGAGTCACCAGCAGGAGGCGCTGCAGGGGTGAGTCTGGCCTGTCTACAGTATGGAACAATTTTCCCCTCCCCCATGTCCTCCCAATTCCCACTGCCTCTTGTATCTTCCTGCATTCCTCTGAATACACCCCAGAATCCATCTCTTCTACACTCCACACTTCTTTGCACACTTCTGCATCCTATAACCCATACATTCCCCGGCATTCTCTCTCCCCTCATTTCCCGCTCCTTGCCCAGTCTCTGTTGAGAAGCTGTGGTATAACAGGAAGTTACAGAGATGATTTTTACATTTTCTTTTTAATAAAATCCTTCTTTTAAGAACCTGACTGATTTTTCCATTGTCCAAAGACCCAGGGGTTTGTGTCTTTGATCACTTTGTAACCAACTGGTTAGGATATTATTCTCAAGCCTCCCCAGGAAAGGGGGAGTAAGGGCTTGGGGGGATGTTTTTGGGCAATAGGAACTCCAAGTGGTCCTTTCCCTGTTTCTTATTAAATCACTTGGTGGTGGCAGCGTATCAGGTTTTAACCTAAACTGGTAGAAATAAGCTTAGGGAGCTTTCATGCAGGTCCCCACATCTATACCCTAAAGTTCAGAGTGGGGAGGAACCCTGACAACCTCCCTCCTCACCTTCACTGTCTCCATTTTCTATCTTTCCACTTACTTACTTCCCATTTAGCAAACCTCTACACTCCTCTCTTACCTCCTCTCCTTCAGAGAAAATCATGACAAAAGCCGCTTTCAAAATGGCCACCAGCTCCCATATTTCTGAATGAAAGTGAAGCCAACCTTTCTTCAAAGGAAAATTGTGACCCCATGTGCTGTCTGGAGACAGAGAGGAACACTAGGAAGAGGTGAATTACATCAGTCATTTTAACCAAGGGGAATCTGTGGCCTCAGTCACACTGTGAACAATGGGAGATGGCAGCATTTTGAAAGAGTCCATGGAATTCTCAGAGGTAGAATACTATTCTACAGCATTTGCTGAAGGAGAAACTTTCAGTTATGAATAATGGGGGGGGGAAATTACCATTAATTCCAACTAAACATTTTAAAAATGTAGCCTAGGCACAAGACTTGAGAGAGTTAACTGTAAAAGGGAAATTTGAAGAGTTTATTTTACAATCTCTGGGGATAAAAACAAGTCTGACACCAAGTAACTACGTATCTTAAAGGACCCATTTTTTAGCTAATTTTAACTAACATTTACTTTTAAATCCTCAAGAAATTCATTCTACACTCAGTAAGTATTTTGAGGAGGACAATGCGCTGTACATTTCATACATAGCAACAGTTTCAATCCTTGCTTTAAGTAAAAAAACTCAGCTCAACTTTAATTATGGAGTTGCTCTGGCATTGCCATTTTACAAATTCATAAGCCACTACACCTTATGTTTAACAGCTGGCAGAATAAAAATATTTTTATGAGCCAATGCTAAAACATGTTTTCCTTGGCTCCTAGGGTTGGTTTGTTTTTAAATTATTGGTATCTACATTTCATATTGAGCAAGCCTCTGTAAAACTAATTATTTGGAGTGACAAATTTGAGTTTTCTGTGGAAGCTGAGTGAAGAAATTGTATCAACACACCCTCTACATCAAGATATTTTTCCATAAGTAAAGCTCTGTTAGTGCTCCCTCTTTGCTGCCAATTACACTGCAAAATACATTCCGTACTCTCTATCTCCTGGTGGGAGGTAACATTAAAGGAAACAGACAGACATCAGATCTACACAGAACACTGCCAATAGCCATTTTATTAAAACTATTATATATATATATATTATATATATATATATATATTATATATATATATATACACACACACACACACACACACCTTCATTAAAATGGCTGTTGGCAACATAACCCAGTGTCTGCAGTTTCCTATAAAGCTATAAAATAAAGTGTTCATGTCCATCTGAAAATCCATTGCAACATATGTCAAATAAAGTCTCCACAGAGAGCTTATGAATTTTGGAAAGCTATTTCTTATTGTAGTTGCAGATGTTAGCAAGCTACGTGAAATGGAATATACAAGTCAATGGACTTACTGTGGCTGATTTATTTATTCAAACAGACCATGATAAAAGCAGGGCTTTGGAACTGTGCTCCAGCTCCGCTCCAGCTCCAGGCAAAAACCTGCAGCTCCACTACTCCGGAGCTGCTCCACGCTCCGGCTCCGCTCCAAAGCCATGGATAAAAGCTGGAATTATTACTCATTGTACCTGCACGCTTTTTCTAGATGAAAGATGTAGCAGCCTGCCATTTGTTTAAGACTACTAAAGAACTGTCTGAGGTAAGAGTTCTAACCAACTAGAATCTTCCTTCCATTTCACCATTTTATTGCAGTGTGTCTAGTGATTAGAACACAAGCTTTTGGGTCAGACTTCCCTGGAACTCAGTTTTTGCTTTTCCAGTGAATTGACCTTGTTCCCCAGTTTTCCTCATCTGAAAGACGGGTGCAACGCTCAGCCCCAGTAGGCAAGGGTAACATTGAAGTTTAAATGTTTGGCTATCATTAGATTAAGGGAATATATACAAAAATAGTATTGCACCTCCTTGTATAGATATAATAATGCACCCAGCCTGATTTGGAACCTCAGAACAGCTGCTTAATTCTTAAAAATGAAGCAATAGAAGGAAATGAACAAGGGAGGTGGAAAGAAATAGATACACAACAGAAAGTGAAACAAAATGAAAGGAAGGAAAGGGTAGTGACTACAACACATGCTTCTGAATGATTTTGTATAAGAATTACTTTTCGAAAGCTTTAGAACAACAAAATTACAGGAAACTACTTACATTAATACACAATTTTCACTATTTTAAATAGAAAACAATTTTAACACTCAAATGTATTGTACCGGATAATACCTTGTCTTTATTCCCCTCTTCCCAAAATGAAGTTTTTGATGCATTTGGATATTTGTTTTTGTTTTTTTAAAAAGGTCATGCAAGATACACCTTGCAAAACAGTAATAGCCTGCAAATTAGGTAAGCATCAATCAGAAGTTATGATCTAGTCATTCTTCCTAGATCACCAAATTTCATGTGATCCAGATAACAATTTACAATTAGGAGAAATAATTATAATGGCACCAAGCAGGACTGCTATAAATTTAGACTGAATTGTTTTTCCCATTACAACTCCTGATTTTTCCAGGCTCATCTTAGTTTCAAATTGCATCATGATGAAATTTCACAAACTATTAGATAAATTATATTTCTAAAACTGAAAATTGGTTCAAGTTCGTCAAATACGTGTGTCATACAATACTAATTAAATATTAATGGAGGGACTTAGCATAAAAACCAAGCAGCTTTATTGGTGGTGAAGCTCCATTTTGTAGACAGTAAGATTAATGTAAATTAAGGCTGTCATAATAGGTTTTTTAATCTATTAAAAATTTTGTTGGTTTTAAATGCTGTGCGTTACTGTACTTTTTCTAACTATCATCATGATGACAATTGTTCCCAATAGGACACAGATGACAACCAATAAGCTCATGAAAATACTACTACTTTAACACAATAGTGAGTAACCTTCATCTAGATTTTCACTATTTCAAGATGATACTAAGTTATTTTTAATACAGAATGTCTTAAGGTGACTTACAATATTAACATGAACACAGAGACCACATTTAAAACAATGTCAACAAAATGGCAAAACAATATTCCATTTAAATGTATGAAAATAAAGATAAAATATCAGAATAAAATTAGTGTATTCAAACTTAAATATTGTTACATGGTCAAGTTTTTAGTAGGCTCTAGAAATATCACTGTTCATAGGCAAATCGTGTATTCAACAACTACTTGCAAATGGCCAGTTAGACACAATCACCCAATTTTTGCACTGCAAAGTTGCCTAGTATCCAGATATTGATATATACATCTGTTTCTGTATAAAACACTTCAATATTCTTAACATATTTGGGGTAATTAATTTGGATTTTAAAGGCCCAGGAAGCCAGAAGTATTTTCTAATCAGATTCAGGCTCACTGTGGAAAGCTTACATTGGAGAAATGTTTAGCTCACTAATGTCTATGCCAGAGGTCGGTAATCTACAGCACGCGTGCCACCTTTGGCACGCGAGCCGATTTTGCCTGGCACGCAGCTGCCGGTCAGGGTCCCGGCCGCCGGCCCGGCTCAGCATCCTGCTGGCCTGGGGTTCTGTTCACTCAGCTGGCAGGCGGCTGAGCGGGGCTGCCGGCCGGGATCCCAGACCAGCGGCAGGCATGCCCCCCCAGCTCTCCCCTTACCACACTCGGGTTCTTCAGCTCCCGAGAGTGAGACCCGCCAGGGCGTGGGGCCAAGCCTGCTGTGGGAGGGGCAGTGGCTCACAGTCCCAGGAGCTGCAGTGCCCGAGCACGGCAAGCGGGGGGGTGCGCAGGGACCGCTGCCCGCATGCATCTGCTGCGGAAGCCCCCCCCCAAGGGGAGGGGGCACCGGGCCATAGCCCAGGCAGGCATGCTCCCCAGCTCCCCGAAGTATGAGCCGCTGCTGCCCCTCCTACAGCTCCCCCCTCCTGCTGCCTCAGCACTCCATGTGGAGTTTTGCCTCCACATGGAGCCAGCGTCTGACTGCCATGGGCATGGTAAAGGGGGGGGAGGGCAGTTGGGGAGCAGGGAGAGGATTGGATGGGTTGGGAGTTCTGGGGGTCCTGTCAGGGGGTGGGGAGTGGTTGGATGGGATGTGGGAGTCTGGGGGTCTGTCTGGGGGCAGGGGTGTGGATAAAGTTTGGTGCAGTCATGGGACAGGAAGGGTCCGGAGGCGGGGGTCTCAGGAAGGGGCAGTCAGGGAACAAGGAGGCTTAGGTATGGGGTGGGGTTCTTGGGGGCAGTTAGGAGCAGGGGTCCCAGGAGGGGGCAGTCAGGGGACAAGGAGCAAGGCGGGGTTGGGGGTTCTGACAGGGGCAGTCGGGGTGGGAAGTGGGAGGGAGTGGCTAGAGGCGGGGCTAGGGCTCTCCTTTCTTTTTGATTTTTGAAATATGGTAACCCTAGGTGAGGGGGAAGCTGGGGGGCGCAAGGGGGCTGGCGCCCACATACATCCACTGCAGCCTGCAGGAGCCCCCTGGGGGGTGCTGGGCCGCAGCCTGGGCAGGAGGGGTGGGGGGGGGTCATGGCTGCTCCCTGCTAGTGGCACTGCTGCTGCACCCCTGCACCGCGCCAGCTTCTCCATGGCTGGGGCTCGCTGCTGCCGCAAGCGGGCTTTCTGGTGCCTCTGGAAGGCAGCTCCTCCCTGCCGAGCTGCTGCAGCAGCCTAAGCCTGGCAAAGCCAGTGAGTGGACTTGGGGCCGGTGGGGTGGGGAGGGCTTGTGGGGGGGCTGTGCACCCTCCAGCGGAGTGCGGGGGTGGGGAGGGGGGAACGTGGTCTGGGGAGCAGCCCCTGGGGTCTATAAAGGCTCATTGGGATTTGCCCCTCAATGAACTGATGTGCGGGGGGTGGGGGGCACAAGGTGGAAGTTTTGCCTAGGGCGCAAAATATCGTTGCACCGGCCCTTCCCCATGGGGTGCGTGCACCCCAGGTTAAGAACCACTGCACTAAACTGATAAGATCTGCATTTTAATTTAATTTGAAATGAAGCTTCTTAAGCGTTTTAAAAAACTTGTTTACTTTATATACAACAATAGTTTATAGACTTATAGAGAGACCTTCTAAAAATGTTAAAATGTATTACCAGCACGTGAAACCTTAAATTAGAGTGAATAAATGAAGACTTGGCACACCACATCTGAAAGGTTGCCGACCCCTGGTCTATGCCTATATGTTTGTGTTTAAAGAATACAGCATTATGCATCTGAAAAGTTACTCAATATTGTAGGGCCTTCTAATAAAATAGTATATTTTTTTCAATGTTTTACATACATATAGTGCTTAAAGAATGCTGTTGAAGCCTTAACTGATTGTTTTCCTTTTCTAACTTTGAGACATAAAAATAGCAATCTTTTAAAAGGGTGTTAAGTTTAATTTTCTTTTTATGCATTTTTAGATGGAATATAACTTAAAGCGACACTAAGATACATATAATGCATGTGATCTTAATTCTACTAATCCAATGTTTAATTTTTACACATACTTATTTGAATGTGTATTTCCAAATCACACACATTTAGATGAACAATTATTTGAAAGGTCTTGAGTATAAACAAACAGGGTGGGGTAAAATCAGACTTATCCAGAAAGATATACTGTGTGGAGAATTGGACAAAATAGTTTTAAGATCTGTTTTACAAGATTTATGCCTAGCTACAGAAAAATAGAATACTGAGCACCACACATAAATCAATCCTATTGAAGCACTAGACAGTTTCACAGTATTCCCAAGAAGTCCTACTTATCCAGCCAGGATTTCTTTAGTGGGGGGGAGGGGGGAGAAAATAAAAAAAATTCCCTGGAAAAAAAAACAGAACAAGTTTTAGACAGAGCTCAAGTGCTTCCTGCTTCTAGACCAGGGCAAAAATACTGCAAGAACAGTCTTCTGGTATTCCAGCACCTCCACTTCCAGACAGAACAAAGCTGTTCTTGGAATAGGGAAGGAAGAGGCAAGGGAGTAGAGAATGCCACATTAAACTTCCCAAAAGTGGTATGGCAGAGTCTTGCATGGAAGAATCCCAGGCCCTTTCTTGACATGCAAAAAGAGTGAGCTTTTCAATCGTGTTAACTCAATTGAGTTACAAGCAGTCCTCAGACGTATGACACAATTGGTGCCTTACAATTGTATCGTAAGTCAGAACGTCGTAACTCCGAACTGCAATCTACTGCGGGACCAAGCATCATAAACGTGAAACCTATAGTCGTAAGTCAAATCAGGGTGTCATTGCAGAAGCGTCTGTCGTAACTCGAAAGTCAGAGAAAGTCGAGGACTGCCTCTACTTTAACTCAACTGATGAAAAGCCTTGGTAAAATACAGCATAACACATACCTGGCTATGTTGTAGTAGAGAGGCTCCCTCCAGTTCTAAAGTCTAATTCAATTTATGTCAGATGGTGCTCCTCTATCCAGTAATTTATTGACATGTTCAAAGATTTCTAGTAGATGAGACAGGATATTTCTCTACAAAAACCAAGCTGGTTGGACTCTTATCACATCATGATTTTCCAACTGTTTTTTTATTGTATTTTTAAATAATCATTTCAACCCATGTACCAGGTACAGATGTAAGACTTATTTGTCTGTAATTCTTCAGATTACCCTACAGCAGTGTTTCCCAAACTTGGGACACCGCTTGTGTAGGGAAAGTCCCTGGTGGGCCGGACCGGTTTGTTTACCTGCCCCATCCACAGGTCCGGCCAATCGCGGCTCCCACTGGCCGCGGTTCGCCGCTCCAGGCAAATGGGGGTTGCTGGAAGCAGCGCGGGCTGAGGGACGTACTGGCTGCTGCTTCCAGCGGCTACCATTGGCCTGGAGCGGCAAACCGCGGCCAACGGGAGCTGCGATTGGCCGGACCTACGGACATGGCAGGTAAATCGGCCTGGCCTGGCCCACCAGGGGCTTTCCCTACACAAGCGGTGTCCCAAGTTTGGGAAACACTGCCCTACAGCCTTTTTTTAATAAAGGCATAACTTTTGCTACCTCCCAGTTCTCAGATACAGTAGCTGTTTTTAATAAGATATTGTACTCTTTTGCAAGGAGTTCAACTACTTCATAATTAAGCTCTTTCAGAACTATGGAATTTACAGTTCCTGGCCCAGTGACACTGTTTTTTTTAAAGTATCATTTGTTCCAGTACCTCTTCTTCTGACACTGCAAAGATAATTACTAGAAAAACAGCAGGTCTGTATCTTTCTGCTGTTACTCTTTGTCAGACAGAAGGCAAGCTCAACAGGGTTTGGGAATATTTGCATTGCCTTGAGAGGCTATGTGGCTCAGTAGATAAATTCCCACGTGACCTTAGGCAAGTCACTTTACTTTGAAGAGTTGATAATTTAAGTTGAGAAGGTAGTGGGTGAGAAGATAAACGAAGGTGAACACCATCTCTTACTATGTGTTGGTACAATGCCTAACACTCTAGCCACTACTGTCATGCAAATAATAAATAGATAAAGATTCAACTTGTAATAACAAATCTGAAATGGCAGAATACTAATTCCTTACTTTTAAGTGTCCTTTTAAAAAAAGTTCTGTTTTTCTGATGTTTACAAACCATAAATATTCCACAAAACATGTTTCTACTATCTTAACACAGGAAGGTTAACAGGTTCTTCAAAGTGATTCCGGTATTGATTAATGAAGAGGTTGGTAACAAAAGTAACATTCAGTTTGATATCTAATTTACTGCACTTTATTCTCTTCAGCTTAATGAATATAAATGCCTTATAGCTCATGTAAGCAGATAAGAGTTCTTAATTACTACAATGAGCATCTCATGTTAATTATAATCCCCCAGAGTAATAGTTAGTTTGTATATTCTGTTTTGAGCTCAGTTATAATCCTATATAAAAAGAAACACTTCTGAAGAGACAAAGGACTTTCCCCACTGTGAAGTTATAAAACCAGGGCCAGGTAAGTAAAGCACTACTATGCTCTACTCATGTTTCTAAATGAAAAAATGCATTAAACAGCCACATCAGAATTTAATATGCATGTTCATGAGTGATTTGCTAGCTAGTTATGACAGAGAAAGAACACAAACATGGCAGTTAACTACTGCACTACGCTCTCAGGTTACAGTAAAATGGAGTCCTAGATTCCTTCATTATTTAGAAGAAATAGCTTACTCAGAACCCAACTTCATATATACAATATATTCTATGCTTCATATGGCACACTGGTGTGAGCTGGAATATGATGTAGGTGAACTGAGTTGCTTGACTACAAGAGTTACTTTAGCATGGAGCATGTGGAACAAGGAGAAATCAAGTCAGAGTCTAGCCTTGCACCAAAGCCTAAGACATTTTCCTAGTCACTAGAACAAAATAGCACTAGAGCCAACTGAAGAGGCCAGCCAAAAGATCAGCCAAGAAATTAGTCCGAGAGTCAGAGCTTCGCCATCTATATTTAGCATCAACAAAGGCAAACATACAAGTGGCTAATGTTTGGAACATAAGCAATACAAGAAGGCAGAAGCCAACTAGTCTCCCATGTAATAATAAATCTTAGCTTGCATTGCTTTTGAGGTAAAGAATCTAGAAAAGTATTAGGACTGAGAGTATGGCTTATTCATGGTTATACAAGAAGCAAGGTTGGTTGGCACAAATTTGATAGCAAGAACTGAGACGTAAGTTAACTTAGAACTCCTCTAGGATTTCAAACAAGATGAACAAAATGAAAATGAACAACCAGAAGTCATTAGTGTACTTTAATATGTGTACTTAAGTGATTTATCTACATCTAAACATATAATAGTTATGTGATTGCAGCTAATCAAACACAACCTTTGGCTTTTGTTCAAGTTTAGATGGTACCTTCCTTGCAATTAATGGTCAGTGTAATTTGTAACATTTACATCTAGGACTATCCAAAAAAGTTTACAAGAATCCTAGATGAACCCCCCAAAATTAGAATAGTTAAAAAATACTCCAGTGTAACTGTGAATATGAGTGTGTGTGTTCTCCACACTTACCACCCACCCATTAGACAGAACCCCATTTGGGTTGGGGAAAGTACCACATGTGGTAGAAGTACCATAACAGAGACAACCTAAACTGAAGTGTTTAACTGGAACACACTCGGTAACAAGTTGTACCAATCATAGCATGAACAAGAATTTTCAGCTTCAGTTTTATAGTGTTGTATCTGTAGTAGTGTTAGGCTGATTTATGAAACTGCAATTTCTTGAGGATCTCCAGGGTAGTGACAGGGTGAGGAGGGGACTAGAGTTGAAACCGGATCTCACCTTAAGGCTCATCTACATGAGAATTTTTGTTTCATTATACCAGTATAATTATACCATTATAGTTAAGTCATATTGGTATAAAATCTCTGTGTGGACAATCTTATTCCAAAATAAATGTGGCTTTTTCAGTTTAGCTTAAAGCACCTCCAGAAAGTGACAAAATTAACCGGAAAAAATCCCTTTCATACCAGACTAAGAATGTCCACATGGGAGTTATACCTGTAAAATTACAGCAGTTAAAATTCACAATTTACATTATACCAGTATAAGTTTCTCATGCAAGCAAGCTGTAAGGGTTGCCTAGAAGGCCTACTCACTCTTCCCCAGGCTCAGAACCTACTGCCTACCTAGAAGTCTACCATACTGGTTCAGACCAATGATCCATATCTAACACAGTATTCAAAAGAGGTGCCAGAAATCCTGCAGGCATATAACTATGATAATTCTGGATATTCCTGTTATTCATATAAATGTCTAATCCCCTTTTGAATCCTACTTTTCCTCAATGACATACTGTGGCAATGAATTCCACAGGCTAACTGTGCGTGGAAAAAGAATTCTTATTATCAGTCTTCTATTTGCCCCTTTTTCAATTTCACTGAATGCTTCCATGTTCTTTTATTATACAAAAATGTGAATGGAAGTAACTAATTTATTTTTACTATACCATTCTCAGAGTGAAAGAACACACAGTTCAACATACTTTTATTTGTAGTCATGCCTTTTACACCCTTCAATTTTCGAGGAAATTATCCCTTGTGGAGTTGTTTACTTCAGAGACAACTTGCAATCATATGCATGTAAGCAGGGATCAGCACAATATCTAAAATCATAGTTGATTATTTGATTTGTTTCACCTACAGGCAGCAGCAAATAGTTTCAACATATCCTTTCTGAATTAGTTTAATATGGAGACACAAACAACTGCAGCTACAAGATAATTAACTACAAGGGTTGCTCTTTCCACCAAATAGCAGTAGCATAAAGAAAAAAAGATTTTTCCAAACATCTTCAAACCAGTCTATCAGCATGCAAGCCCCAGTGTACCATTTTAGCAAGGCTATTAGTTATACAGCAATTGTAAAACAAATTGACAACTATTTCTTCCCAAATAAATATTGCAATTATCTAAAGCAGGGATAGGCAACCTATGGCACGGGTGCCGAAGGCGACACACGAGCTGATTTTCAGTGGCACTCATGCTGCCTGGGTCCTGGCCACCAGTCTGGGGGGCTCTGCATTTTAATTTAATTTTAAATGAAGCTTCTTAAACATTTTAAAAACCTTATTTACTTTACAAACAACAGTAGTGTAGTTATATATTATAGACTTATAGAAAGAGACCTTCTAAAAATGTTAACATGTATTACCGGCATGCGAAACCTTAAATTAGAGTGAATAAATGAAGATTTGGCACAACTTCTGAAAGGTTGCGGATCCTTGATCTAAAGTCAAACATTAATATTAAATTTCTATTCTGGTAATGCTTTCAATGTGCTATCCACAGACACAGAAAGACAAAGCCCAGGGGCCAGAAGAAACTTGTGTTACTTGGCTAAAAACCCATGTACAACTTTTCCATTCCCATTTTTAAGAGAATTTATCATGAACTTGTTCATGTGGAAGCTTCGTTTCTCACCTGTCTGTTCCGTTCGTCCATTATTCTTGTGATTTGTATTTTCTTCCTCCCCATTTTCACTCTCTCCTTTCTTTTCCCTTTTTACAATCCAAAACCACACTAATCCAAGAATTCTCACTCTTCAATATACTAACACATGGTACACAGTTCTTTTCCACTGTTTCGTCTTCCACCCGATGAAAAGGTTGCTGCTTCTTGTTACAAAAACCTAAAATAAAAAGAAATACTGAAATAATTTTGTGCCTTCAATATTTTCAAAGTTACAGACAATTTCACATCAAAAACTGTGTTTGCACATTCAAAGCAATTCTTGTAAAGATGAACCAACTCATCTCTCTCTAATCAGACATCCTGTCCATTACTATCATACCAAGCAAAAGCAAGCAATGACTGTAAATTAAGCATTTGAGCTGTTTCACAGAACCTATGGCCAAGAGTCAAGTGATCAGTGATTTTGGATCCTCCACTGGGACATGTTTAAAAAAGGACTGATTTTCAGAGGGTGCTCAACACTCTCTGAAAAAAATAAGTCTCCTTCAAGATGTCTACAATTGAGCAGTCAAAACCTGGGGCGCCCAAAAAATTAACTTCTGAGAATCATCATCTAGGGTTTTGGGAAATTTAACCTTTTTTTTTTTAAAAGGTAACTTTTTAAAAATATTTAGCCACAGACATGTGACAACCCTTTAAGTTATGCTCTTTGTAAAATTTATATAAGCATAATGCAGAGATCGGCAATCTTTGGCACATGGGCCACCAGGGTAAGCCCCCGGCTGGCTGGGCCAGTTTGTTTACCTGCCACGTCCGCAGGTTCGGCCGACCACAACTCCCACTGGCTGCAGTTCACCGTTCCAGGCCAATGGGGCCTGCGGGAAGCAGCACGGGCTGAGGGATGTGCTGGCTGCCGCTTCCCGCAACCCCCATTGGCCTAGAACGGCAAACCGCGGCCAGTGCGAGCCGCAAATTGGCCGAACCTGTGGACGTGGCAGGCCCGCCTGGGTTCTTACTCTGGCGGACTGTGTGCCAAAGGTTGCCGATCCCTGGCATGGTGTCTTGCTTAAGGTTGTTTGGTGTTATTTCACCTTTTGAACAAGCAGTCAATCTGAAAAAATAAATTTTCCATCATTATTCAAGCTCTGACTGTTGGAAACAAAATTTAAGATTACCTTTTTAGCCTCAATTAATTTCAAAATTCAAATCATGTCTCTTGCAACATTATTCTTTAGAGCTCCTCAGCATACATAAACACAGGCCCTGCATTTCAAAGAGCTTATATTTAAGCCACAGCTAATATAATTTATAGAATCAAAATACATAGGCAAGAAATCATATCAAACTTGCTGGTAAAGTGGTCAGCTAGGGAAGGATTAAGAATAGGTACTCTGTTGCAGAAGTCATTTTGCCAAAATATGTTAATAAACATAGGGAAAGATTAAAACAATTAGGTAAGAATTGGAGTAATAGATTAAAAATATTCAGATACTACAAGGATGAGTATACCTAAAAGAAAAAAATTAAAAAGATAAAATGCAGTAATAAAAATATAAAATGAAAAAAAGGCTTAAAAATAAAAATTGAAATGAAAGGACTAAGACTGATATTAAACTAGTAAAGACAAATCGCTAAGGACTAAAGCCACTTATTTTTGTTTTTATTTAGATTGTTAATTCTTCAGGACAGGGGCTATTGTATGCCTTTGAAATTTGAGTGCCATATAAAAATAAATCATATTTTTGGTATCTTCATCCACCACTACAATTTAATTTCCCCAAAGGATTATTTCACAAAGTATGGAGATGTTGATGAATAGGTGAGAAAATCTCAAGGTTATGTTCACTACAGTAACTTGCAACTTTTCACACATCTACTAACAAGCCAATTACCAACAACAAATCCTCATGTTTAAAAAGATTTGCAGTGGATGCACACAAACTGAAAGGGCGACGAAGTCAGACGCTTAAATATTTTACTATCACACATGAACAAATTATTTATTTTTAAGGACCAAAGCATTACAAATAGACAATTACCTAAGTCTTGGAAAACCATGCATTAATACTGTAAACTTTTGAAGATGCTTCTCCCCAAATCCTCCCATAATCAACTAAACTGTGGGATAATATAAGACAAAGTAACAGGAGACCAGTGGAAAACAGATTTAACTTCTCCAATATTAATTGTGTACTACAATGTATTACCCAACTTGTTGTTTGCAGTGTCTTTGTAACCATGTTGGCCCTAGGATATCAGAGACACAAGATGGATGAGGTAATATCTTTTATTGGACCAACTTCTGTTGGTGAAAGAGACAAGCTTTCAAGCTACACAGATCTAAAGAAGAGCTCTGCGTCTCTTTCACCAGCAGAAAGTGGTCCAATAAAAGATATTACCTCACCCACCTTGTCTCTCCGATACCCAGCTTATGTAATTCAGAACAAAAAACTTGAACTTGGCTACAACTCATATTCTGAAGACCTATTAGTTGATACGAATGACAAAGAAAGGGGTCAAAATAGTCATAGTATTGGGTTTGTAACCTTCTCCAACCTTCCAATCCAAAATACCTTTTGAAATTGACCCCTACATATATTGTAAGAGGACTGTCACAAATACCTTATTCTTTGAGCCATGTGTAGAAAATGGTGCAACCATGCCACAAACCATCTCACAGTTAATAAGTAGTGACAGAAAGAGGCGATTAGTCACAGACTGCACTTCACTATGTATTCACTCTGTGCAGAGTATAGAATCATGACATTCTGATGCTGACACAGCTTAAAAAGGGGATGGAAGAATATCACAAGAGCACAAGATGTCATTTTATATTTATTTGACATCAATGACATCTTCCTTGTTAGAGTATCACTGAATGCTCAAAAGACATGGAAGACAATTTATAATAAGCACAAAGAGGCACAAAGGCTATGTTAGGCCCATTGCTTAAGAGGATAAAACAGAATCACCCTGTATGCTATGGGTTAATTATATCTCAAATAATCAAACTGTGGACTATCTATAAATTTGCATCACTGTCACATATTCTGTACTGCACTTTAAGAGAACAGTATTTTCTTCCAAAGAAACTGCTGCTGAAGACAACTCACTAAAATCACAGTTGTGACCATAAAGTCACTTTGGTATACTCCTGTATCGTGAAAAGCTTCTCCCTCCCATGCTATGAACAAAAATTTGGGCCAAGTAATAATACTGAAGTTAAGTTAGCAGACACATATCCATAGCGTGGGAATTAAGGGTGCAGAAGGTGCAGCAGCACCCCAAGGTTTTATGCAGGGTCCCGGCAGCCAGCCCCAGCCCCCTTACCCCTGTCCTAGCCCCTCCCCCCCTCCATTCCAGAGACACGGCCCTACTCCTGGCCCCAGCTGGGGGCGGGGGACAAACAGGGGTAAGAGGGCTGGCTTTCAGCACCCCACTATTAAAAATGTTCCAGCACCACTGCACATATCCATGATCAGAGAGCACATTATATTTCAAACAGGGTAAAAATGAAATTAACATTAAAACCCCAGGAATTTCAAAGTTAAGGTTGCATTTCCACAAGTCATAGAACCACACCCTAGCAACTACTACTACCTCACCTCTGTAGAAAGGCAACAGAAGTGAAATCTCACACTGACATGAATATCAAGCACTCCATAAAATAAAATGGTCAGTGTAAGCAAAGAAGAAAAACTGCAGTATTTTCTGCTTCAATCAGAGAATACTACGTTTGCAACTCTAATGAGACAAAATTAAGATTAGAATAGTTTTTGAGTATGATCTCATATGAAACTGATCTTAATTCTGGGTCTCCTAGCTTTCTACTTGTCTTGTTTTAATTTAACATTTTTAAAAACAATGTACACTAAAAACACTGATATCTTCATTTGACGACCAACACAACTGGTAGCTAAGCAGTCTTAAAATATAGTGTGCCATAGGCAAAAAAAAAAAAATCTATCAATCACATGTTCTCACTAACTTTGATTAATGTAAACTACTAAATCTGCAATTGTTTTCTAAATGCTGGAGGAATGTATCACTCTAAAACTAACTAATGAAATCTGTGCTATTTAGAAAAATGATTTTAATGATTCAGCAAAATCAAACTACACTGGTGCCCATACTGCTGCCCATTTAAACAAAGCTGTGAAGACCGAGGTCAAAATTAGACAAGTTTAACAAAATTCTTATTTTAAAATTATTGACCTTGTTTTTCTTCCTTTCTGTTTTCTTTGAACTTGTACTTTACCATCATGATTCCAGATTATACTTGTCAATGAACAACTCCAATATCCCAGTTTACTATAATGTACCACAATACACACAAAGAACAAATAAGACAACTTCAGATGATTTGCACAACTCAAGGCTCATAAAAACAGTCATTTATGTGGAAATGATCTTATGGAAAAAAGTGTTTTAAGAATCTCAAAAATGAACTAATTTTGTAGTTTAAATAATATACTTACACACTACAAAATATTAAATATTCTTAAAGCAAAAAGGTAGAAAAGGCAAAATATAAGAGAAAGTAAAGAAAATTATGTAGTGAATGTTCTCCACTATTCAAGCATGGGGAAGGGAAGCCAAAACTTCTGAGTTCTATACCAAATTCCTCAAAGCATTTCTTATGTGACTCTTAAGCAAATGACTGCCTTTCTGCACCTCAGTAAAACAGGAAGCTACCTCACATGTATGTAGAGGCTTAATATTTATTAAAAAAAATGTTGAAATCTTTCGGTGAAAGGTAATATAAAAGTTATCAGTTTGTACACACAGTCAAAGTTAATAGAGAGTTTAATAAAGTAATGCACAGTGATAACGGTCAGCACTTTAGTAAAGCCTGAAGCTATAAAATACTCAATATTGCAACCCTATGGCACAATGTATGTCTACACTATGAAGACTACACGAGCATAGCCCTGTAGTAAAGACTCAGCCTACACCAACCAGGAGTTTTTTCTGTCAGTATAGGAACATCACCTTCCTGAATGAAGCTATGTCCATGGAAGCCTTCTTCTATCGACATACCTACGTCTACATTGGGTTTTTTTCCCCCCAGCATATCTATATTGGTCAGGGGTGTGGAGTTTACTTCAAACCCCTGATTGATGTAATTATGCCAATATAACCTTTCAGTTTAGATCGGCCACAGTCTCTCTCAAAAGACTTCCTTTCTGTGCTAAGACTGTAATTCAAAAATTTTAAGTGTCAGGTCAAAAAGTGGTTTGAACAGGGTGTAACTAAAAAAATAAATTAAGATTTTGCTCAAGTACAAAAAATGCACTTTTGGACTGATACCACATATGAAACATTTGAATCTGAAAGGATTTTTTTTTTTAACCACAGACACATATATATTTGCCACATAGTTCCAAAAATGGGGAAAAAATGGGCAATTTGTTATTTAATTTGCTGGCAAACTCACCACTGATGGTGACAGGATTCAGTTTATTAAATGTAATTACCTAACATGTTAAAAAATGTGATATGTTCCTATGTAAGTACTCCTGTAAGGACCAGATCAGCACTATATTAACTTATTTTCACCTTAAGGCAATTATGGAGGAGAAAATGAAAATGGTCAAGAGTTAAGATATTTTAGTTTTTAAAAAATCATTTTTAGAAGTATTTTATAAATTCAGGTAATTTTTATTAGTTAAAAATATTTTCAGTGTTTTCTATATTATATAAAAACAATAATTCTCCTTACAGTAATGTGCAATTAGGGAAATATACTACATAGGAAAATCTCTTTAGGGTAATGTTAGAAAAAAATAATGGAATGAATGTTTTTCTACTAGCGAACACAAGAAAACTATACTGAGAAGACTGGGCCTAGTGCCCGGCCATCCTTGCTAGAATGGAACTCTGGAGTGCTCACAAAGTCCCATATTTCAGATTTTTCAGTGCAGGCTGAAACTTGGCTATACTTTCCCCATTGCTTTATAGAAGATCTTTCAAGTAAACCTGAGCTAATGAAGGAGATTTGTTTTAGTGGATGCTAACTAGAGCCTTGTGTGGGATTATTTTTTAATCCCGCTCCCGCTATTATGGCAGTGGGTCCTGCAGGACCTGCGGGATCCCAGTCCTGCTGTACAGCTCTATGCTAGTCCTGTGCAGGGCTGTACTGTGAGCAAATAAAATACAAAGTCATACTGCAGCCTATTCAGGCACAGTCTGCTATTCCAAGAATAGAGAGGGCCAATATTGGAGAAATCCATACAGAGAATTTAAATAAAGTGTATTTTCGTCTCTATAGCATGTCTTTTCCATTACTAGAATTTATCTTTAAATGTTTTATGCTTCATTTTGGCCCTACTTATGGCAATAAATTCAGCTTTTGATGACATTAAACAAGTCTCAACAGGTTTTATGTGAAGTTGTATTCTCTCTAGCCTATAATTTAGAGTCCATCTCAGAAAACCTGCTTAGGAAATGAATGGAGTCAGTAAGTTGAGAAAGTAGACCAAGGAAAAAATGAACCAATTACAGATGTTGGATCAGATTCTAATCTTAGACTGGGACAAACCCTTAGTCCCACTGCTGTCATCAGTTCTGCCAAAACACTTGCACCGTATGATATGAAAAGAGCTACAAGAATGAGAGGTTTCAGAGTAGCAGCTGAGTTAGTCTGTATCCGCAAAAACAACAGGAGTACTTGTGGCACCTTAGAGACTAACAAATTTGAGCGTAAGCTTTCGTGGGCTATAGCCCACTTCATCAGATGCATAGAATGGAACATATAGTAAGAAATATATACATACAGAGAACATGAAAAGGTGGATTCCAGTTCAGGTGACATGATCACATGTCACTGTAAGACTTCACTACCCACTTGCCAGCACACACGTATACAAGAAGACTTACAGGTAAAACAGAGCCATCTGCAGTCAATTCAAGAATGATAAAAAGTCTGAAAAAAGTGTCTTACACTGAAAGACTACAGAAGCTCATTTTATTTAACTTATTCCAGAAATGGTTAAGAGTTGGCTTTATCATAGTCTACATGGGGGAAAAGAGATTTCTAGAGTAGACAGCTCTTTAATCGAGCAGAAAAAGGAATACTGAAATCCAATGGCTGGAAGCTGAAGACAAATTCAGACAAGAATTAAGGTGCAAATATTCAGGATGCCGTGGATTTGCCATTACTTGCATCCAAGTCAAGACTGGATACCTTTAAAAGATGATAGATAGATGGATAGATAGATACAGAAGTTATGGGCTTCATGCACAAATTACTGGGGAGATTCTTTAGTCTGTGTAATGCAGGATGTCAAACTAGAATAACCCCTTCTGGCTTTAAAAATCTATGAACACCTATGTGGCCTTCTGGCACAAAGACTCTTATGAAACCCTAACCTTTTCTACTTGTTCTGTGTTTGTTTTTTGGCTCATAACTGTTTTGTACAAATAAAGTTTCAATTTAAAAAGTTTATACTTTGGTTAAATGTGAGTAAGCCACGAGAGATGATCACCACCACCTGAGATTATCACTGTCCTGAAAACGTACAGTTCTTCCGACCAGAAGGACCAGCACCTAAAGAAAAAATTAGTTTCCTTTAAAGGGATCAAGCAAAGCAGCCTGTTAATTAATATTCAAACTGAATAAACTTAGAAACAATGGGCACTTAACAGGAATTATTTAAGCTTAGTACCAATGTGGACACAAGAACAAATGGGTATAAACTGGACACTAGGAAGGTTAGACTTGAAATTAGACGAAGGTTTCTAACCATTAGAGGAGTGAAGTTCTGGAACAGCCTTCCAAGGGGAGTAGTGGGGGCAAAAGACATATCTGGCTTTAAGACTAAGCTTGATAAGTTTATGGAAGGGATGGTATGATGGGATAGCCTAATTTTGGCAATTAATTTTGGCAATTGATCTTTGATTATCAGCAGGTAAGTATGCCCAGTGGTCTGTGATGGGATGTTAGATGGGATGGGATCTGAGTTATTGCAGAGAATTCTTTCCTGGGTGCTGGCGGGTGAGTCTTGCCCACATGCTCAGGGGTTAACTGATTGCCATATTTGAGGTTGGGAGGGAATTTTCCTCCGCAGCAGATTGGCAGAGGCCCTGGAGGTTTTTCGCCTTCCTCTGCAGCATGGGGTATGGGTCACTTGCTGGAGGATTCTCTGCACAATTTGAAGACTTCAATAACTCAGACATAGGTTAGGGGTTTGTTATAGACGTGGATGGGTAAGATTCTGTGGCCTGCTTTGTGTAGGAGGTCAGACTAGATGATTATAATGGTCCCTTCTGACCTTAAAGTCTATGAGTCTATGACATGGGGTTAAAATTTGGGCAAGACACATGCATATATACTTAAGGTTTTGGCAAAAAACATGTGTAGTTTTGCTGAGGAAGCAAAATGATCATGCAAAACAGAAGTCGAAACCTTGCAACCCACGCTGAAGGATTCTGTTTTCTGTGGTCACAGCTAATACATGCAAAGCAGATTAAGGTATAGTACAACAAGTGTTCCCTCAAACAATTTTTATCCCCATAATTGTTTATCTGCACCCATGATTAACACATTACAGAAACTTTAGAAGTGAACAACCTGCCAATAATTGGAAAAAAATAAAAATCAAAGCATCCAGTCCCCAAGACTACAGGATAGGCTCTGGAACCAAATTGAGGGGGAAAACAAAGTGAACAAATGCCTTTTGCAACAGGACTTAAAACCCCTCTCAGATTCAGGCTATCGTTGAACTGTAGGGGGCAAGTTCTAGAACACAGAGCCTTGTACTCAGCAATACCAGAAATTTGATAGCAAAGCTTGAAAATTCCTGAAGGTGAGCTGGAAACTTCCCATCCAGAATGGGGGTGGAGGAGGGTGGAATGGAATACTTATTGATTTCTAAAGGATTTAAGCAATAATTTAAAAACCTTTATGCTTTATAAAACTCTTGTAGTTACAAAAACAAGTTCTGAATGTGCCCCAAGGCAGTGCTATTGTCTGAAGTCTATAGACAGCTTCAATACCTCTATAGAGATTATTTGTTGCGTAAGACCTAAATTCTGGACCCAGGCATAACCCAGCTAACTAGGCTCCACACTAGATGTTCCTCGGAGTCCGGGATCAAGAAATCCTTCCTTTAGACCATTGCAGATCAGCAGAGACACTCTATGGGTTCTACTTATGCTGTACAGGTCAAGTCACCTCCCCATCATTTGCTCTATTTGAAGAACGTCTCAAGATCCGCATGCCCCATCACTAAATCCCTCCTATACAGCAGAGCAGGGAACCATCACAAAGTGAGCTGTACAGATGATGTGAGCATGCTTGCATAATCTGCCCCAATTGTGCTCCACTTCATCCACCAGAAAGACACTGATTGTACTACAAGAGAACAGTTACAGAGAATGGAACAGAACTAATCCAAGACTGGTGTGAACTGCCTATACTCACCTCAGTGGAAATCATTAAAGCTATGCTACTCATCTTAGGGGAGTAAGAATTTACCATAATCTCTCAATAAATTTCCAGAGGTTTTGATTGGCCATCTCAAAACACACCTCCGTACACTTAAGAGCACAGGCAGTGAATAAAAGAAAAAAATTCTGGCTCTTGACATTCTGGATGATGAGTCAACAGTTCATTGACGGTATTTTCCTCTATCTTCAAAGGGTAGAATATGCTTAGTAAAAATCCAAAAAAGGACTATTTTCAAGTAAACAAATTATTTTGAAGTAGTCCAGTATTTTCAGGCTCACTGAGACACTGTGGTTTGATGGCATATAAAATACCTTCAATGTTATCTGATTAAAACAGCACGAAGCAAATGGATCACTTGGAATTCTCCTCTCTCAGTGGTGTTCATATTTCAATACGGTCACTTCAGTGAAGCACTGGCTTTAATTACTACTAACCTGGATCTCAGCATTTTTCCATCTTAACTTCTCATGTTTATTAAGCACATTCTTCTACCCTGTCCCCCTTCATCTTTTGGGTAAAAACTTGCATGTAGAAAGGGACCAGCACTCAATATCTGACTATACTGTATATCAGGTCAAAAAGGCATTGTACACTAAAATTACAATACCTATTTTGTGCCAAATTCTCAAATGATGTAATCAGAATAGCTCCACAGACATATATGGAACTGAGTCAGATGCCACAAGCTGAGGATCTTTAATCACACATAAAATGGGACATTCAAAATTAAAAGCTTACACAGCAACTAATTCTGTCCCCTTCCATATAGGATTTATATATCTATCTATTTAGATAGCCCAATGTATAACACTATTACTTAGCTGGATATATGTGCATTTCGCTTTAGAAAGGATGTGGACCTTTCTTACAATTTTTTGCCAGATAGCAATTCGCTTCCAAGGGTTGTGTGATCAAGTAACAAAAACCCTCTTGCAATAAATATGCACAAGGAGCAAAATTAAAGTTTCTATAAAAACTCTAACAATGCATTTCCCCAGTTTTCTGGATTAAGTTCTCAGCCTGAATATTGCACTGACAATTTGTCTTCATATAACATTTCCGGGAGGGGAGTGGGGGAGAGAAGAGGACAGAGGAATGAAGGAAGAAAGATGGAAAACAGGATTTAGTTGCAGGCTGGCATGAAAAGTTCACAAGGAGCAAGCAAATCCTGTATGCATGTTTAGATTTGTGTTTGCTGGTATCATTTCAGATGCTGGTATGCAATATACCTCAGTAGTCAGAAAAGTGTGTATAATCAAACGGATAACGTTATTCTTTCTCCCCCTTGCATGGTTAATACATAAATAGAGCAAAAGACTAAATTGTAACTGTACTGCAAGTTCTAAGCAAAGTTCATTTAGGTTTTTAAGTTGCTGTATTTAACAAAGGTAAAATACACATGCTACCTCGTTAGAACATTATCCCTGAGAGGATCCAGTTGTGTTTAGCATAGCCAAGAGGTGTCTCTCAAGAAGGCTGTTACATTATAATGAATTAATGAAACTGGGAGCCAAAGTGCCATCTGTAGCCTATTAATGTTGCAAGAGAGCCTTCTACAGATGAATTTCAAACACTGAAAATCTACAGTGAATAATTTTTCTGCCAGCACTGTTACAGTTGCTCGACACCTCGGTAAAAACTGTAATGATAGGGGTCGGAAGCCTCATAGGTTAAAAAACTAGGTGATTTTATTTACAGAAGGTGGGTGAGTGAAAGATGTAGGTAGGTAAAGTCAACACTGTAAATACTGGTGCAGAATTACTATGTCTTTGCAGTATATTTGTACAGGAAAAACAAAAGTGAACAATAGCAAAAAGGAGCTGCACAAAAAAAAACCACACGTAGTGGACTACACTACACTTAAAAAGGTACATAAAACCACGAATCTAACAAGTTAAAAAGAGCCTAATTAAAAGAACAACCAACATTCTTGGCATAAGGATTAAAGTTTGTGGAAAAGATCAAGTCTCTCTTAAAATGTTGTTGTTTTCAGTTTTATTGATTGTGCTTCAGCTCTACTATAGTACGTACCACATAACCAATTCTCCAATTACGGCAAGTACACAGTGTTTCAGTTATTCCAAAACGAATACAGTGCGTAACTGGCAAACTGTATTAAGGTGGGCACAAAAACTATGGAGATATGAGCTCTAGACATAGATATATACATCAAAGGTATTTGAGTATGGGTAACTATCTGCATCTACTGATTTTGTTCAAGTTACAAGAAAACTGTAGTGGTGAAAATAGAAGAAACAGAGACAATCTTTAAGGAAAATTTGCAGCTTAAAACAAAAGCACAGGAAATTATATTAGCATACCGCCTCAATAAGCTAACTTTTTCTGGTATACAGGTGCAGGACTTCCTAAGAACAAGTGGCGATGTGCAATTTTTGTCAGGTGACTTAATGCCAGCACTTAACTGGAAGTTCAAATATCAAGAGTAAAACCACCCATTCGGTATTGTCTAAATTGTGCATACTGTTGAGACTGTGTATTGCAGTTTACCAATTTTAATACACTCTGATGAATTGATGCTCTTGTAATCATAAAAGTTTAGAGTAGATTTCAAGGGCTACAGATTTTGGGGGCAAAAAAACCACTCCTTAAAAAACCCACCAACCACAGTAATCCAAACAGCTTACTTGAAAATGTATTCAGAGCCTGGTTAAATAATACAAGACAGTCACACTATTTAGATGTGAATTCTATAAGCCAACAGACAAAACAACATAATGCTGAAACAGTCTTCACGCCACAGTGAGACATTTAGCAAACCATGAAGACGCCTACAGGTTCCTAACAAAAGATTAGTGGTAAGATTTTTCTTCTGTGGCTACGTTAACCACTGTACCAAACTCAACTTCTTCTTTTAAAATCTAGATGCTCATGCTGGAGCTCAAACCTCAAAACAATGAATAGAAAAACAAAAAAATGTCAAGACACTGAAAAGTCTAGACTTAATAGAAAATAAGACGAAAAATTTGCCTAGAGGAATGGAGATTTAATTCCAACTGCTTTTTTTCTTGTCTTTTACATTTTTAGTCATTAATAACTAAGTAAAATGCACACCATTTCTGCTATATTTATACATTTTTATTGTTTTGTATCTACTATGTACAAACTCATGGACATCGTCTGCTCATGGAACCTTGCAATCTACAGCCAGATAGACAAGTGGATTAGAAGTGGAACAACTATGGACAATTTACATATAAGTCAGCTAAACTCACCCTAAACAATATAGAAGGAGTAAGTTTTGAGAGGAACTTAATATGGCAAGAATAGGGGGTCATGTTGATGAGTTTAGAGAGTTACTTCTATGCAGAGCAGTTCAAAAAAGCTTCTAAATGTATTTATACTAACTGTTGTATTGTCAAGAGTTATTTCTTAAATAATTCAAAAGCATTAAACAATATTTCTAATTAAAATTACAGTTAAAAAAAGATAGTTAATACTTAAAATAATCTGGGCAGAAGCTGTGCCTTCCTTGGTGTTTTATACAGCAACAACCACACCCATGCGTCTGACGAAGTGGGTATTCACCCACAAAAGCTTATGCTCCAATACTTCTGTCTATAAGGCGCCACAGGACTCATTGTTGCTTTTAACCACACCCTAAGTGCTCTTCTTAAAATGACACTGACATTCAGGCCATCATTAGCACTTCACTTGCAAGATCTAGAATGAATTTCCAGTTCCCATTTATTCTTTCATCTGGACTTGGTCAGTGATCTATTGCAGCACTCCAATCTTTCCTTCAAAGTCCAACATAAAATGTTAGTTCAAACATGCCAAGGCAGAAAAGGAAGCTAAGTTTTTAGAAAGTAAAATAACATTCTCAACTTTTTAGTTCAAACTTTTTCCTCACTTTGAACTTGTATCAGAAAAGTGTCTCTGAGCAAGTCATGTAAATGAAATGCAGGAGGAACATGCAAATTTATATATCCATTTTACAAACTTTAGCTTTAATACAAAGGAAAAAAACACTATATAATCTTTTATATGGGGAAAACCTTGACTGATAGAATTCAATTATTTGTTTTTAAATTACTGTATTTATCACATATGAGATCACTTTGACCCAGAGTTCAATCTATTTAAAAACAAAGATATAAAGAACTACAATTTATTTAAAAGTACTAAATGCTAAAAACATTTTGACAAATAGCAACTTTATTTAACCTAACAATGCAAATGACAAACACACAACTTATTTTTAATTCACATTACCAATAAAGGGTTGGTTTCAATACCAAACATTTTCATAGCATGGTATTATTTAATACACAAATAGATTAAATACACTTACCACTCATGATTTTTAAAAGCAATTTTTAAAACAGAGGCGCAACCAACATGCTCCAATCAGGTCAAAGCAATAAGTAACGGAATTATCTTATTACTTAAAACCCATACAACTGAAAGGTGACTAAAAGACTAGTAAATGGATTAGAAACCATGTAGCATAGAGTGATGAAAGGCTGGATGGAGTGACCACAGGCCAGCATCTGTAAGAACTGGCAGAGGGAAAACAAGATGCCACAGGCTAGCAGCATTTCTAAGACCATTGTTTTTGATGCTTTAACTGACTTGTTTATGTTACTAAATGACATTTTTGGTGCACACCATGGTGTAAAACTTTTCAGTTTGCTTGTATTATACAGAAAACAATTTTGACAGTTCACATAGATCTGATATATTTTATGAATACAAGCAAATATCAGAAGGAAAACTGATTGAATAACCTCTGTTAAAAAGAAAGTCTCCATTTCTGTATGAAGTGTAAGTACTTAGTTACATTTAGAAACCTGGCCTCAGTTAAGCAACGTATTACAATTTTTTCCCCTAAAATTTATGGGGGGGGAAGTTCTGAACTCAAATTTGCCGACAGAAACTTAACATTTTGAAGCTCAACTTACTGAAATTTATACACAATTGAAAGTTTTACTCAGTAAAATATTATATTAAAGTAAGTTTTTAATTCCAAATAAATATTCTTGCATGTTTCTAAAGATTGGTGGTGGTCCTCTGATTAAACTCAAAACTGCTTTTAACCACATTTAGAATGAACTGTGTAGCAGGAGCATAATCAATTTGATTTTAATCAGAATGAATTAAAATACACGATTTGTAACATGAATATGTTTATAGCCAGAAACTATATATGATATACTTTTTCCTTTCTTAAAGGATGCATTCGACAAATGTCTCTTTTTCAAACAATTACGTTTTATAGTAAAATGAATCAATTTAATATTGTTGTGGGTTTTATGTCAACAAAAATAATTTTGTTCAAACTTCATGTAGAAGTTAATAAAAATTCTGAGTAAAAGACAGGTGAATAGGATATTCCCTTTTGAAGTGGACTCTTCTTCCCAGAAAATTTAATTAAGTATCTCGGAACATCTCAACTTCCAACAAACATTTTTTCTCTTCATGACAAGTTGATGTCTGATCATTAGGGCACAGGTCTGGAAACCAGAACTCTTTGATACATCTTACAACTCCAATTTCCCATGTGCCATTAAGCAAGTCATTTCAACGCATCCATAAAAATGGGGATACCTAAACTGCAGTAATCTTGTAATGTGTTTTGAGATCTTCATATAAAAACTACTCTGAAAGGGCAAACTATGGGCTCACTCATACAAATACTTACATATGCTTAACTATACTACTGTGAATAGTCTCACTGATTTCAATGGTATTACTTATGGTAGTAAACTTAAGTACATGCGTATTTACAGAACGGGGGCCTATGAGATTACCCATTATTGAACTGATTTATATAACCCCAGACTTATACCACTCTGGAACAAGAGTTCAAGCACTTGCCATTGACACTGGAGGCAAACAGGTCTATTATTGGGATCCCCCAAAGTAGGAATATCGGCTTTGTGATGTATTTCCGCAGTTTAAATATCCATCTTTGCATTAATAACTAAGGATATTCCTATTAACAATACTGCAAGAGATGCTTCTAATTTCCTTCTGTTAAATGTCATCATTTAGAAGCAATATTATTCTTATGAACTTATTTGAGACGCAACTCTTAACTAGCCTCTTTTATTGCACCCACTGGGGTGTACTGTATACAGTGACATATTTTATTTAAAATGTGTGTGTTTTGCTATGGACAACCTCAATTTTAAAATGATTTAAAGAAGAGTTTATTTCAATACAACAGAAAGAAACAAAGTAACTAACTCTTGTTTTGCTAAATATAGGTACAGGTGAATATTTGAAATTCTTCTGTACTCTTGATTGTAGCCTCTAATACACTCCCACAAAGTTAAGGGAAAGGAGAAGAGGCACGGGGAAATACATATTAACAGTTTAAAACAGCTAGCTGAAGAAGAGAAAAATAGGCAAGCGTCTTATTTTTCTGAAAAAAATCTCTAAACATTTATTTTAAAAGTTTGCAAATCAAAGAAGTTCTTAGACCCTAAAGGGGAAAAAGAGGGGTGACTTGTTTTTGCATGGCAATTCAGAAAAAAAAAAATCCAAAGATAGTTAGCCATTATCACTTTTTACATTATTAACAAAACTTCACCATCATTAAAGAGTTCTTACAAAAAAATTTCTGCTAAAAGTCTACACATCTTGGCATTCAAGAACATTACAATTAACTTTCATAAACTCTCTCTTGATTACATGAAACAAATCAATCTTCCAGATTATAGTTCTAATGAGAGAAGAGCACTTTATTTTTGGTCTAATACCAAACTGTGCATGCACTCCGTGTCTTCTCCTGCTCCCTAGTGAGAGCATGAAGGGAGGAATGGCTGTGAACCTCCCTCAATTACCTCACCATTTGAAGCCCATGGTAGTTGAGACGTCTGAAAGCAGGGATAGAGAATGGGTTGGTGTGGGATCCACAGGGATAACAACATTTCAAAGAACTACAGTTACTGTTTGTTCTTTGAGTATGTGTCAGTGTGGATCCCACTGTAGATGACTAAACAACATCCCTCAGGATGATGAGAATGAGGAATTTCAGCAGCATCAACTGAACAGAAGTTGAAGTACTGTTCTTCCAAATTTGGTATCTGCTCTAACCACTAAATCCAACACGCTTGACAAAAGTGAGCAAATTACACCACATTTTCGCCTTGCAGAGCTTGGAAACTGGCACAGTTCTGAAACAGGCTGACTATATAACTTGAATTCTGGTGGAGTGAACCTTGATGTTTGCTGTGACAGATACACTAGCCAACTGATAGCAAAGTGAAATACAGAGGATACTGAAATGGCTAACACAATGTAAGACGATGCCTTGAACTTCAGAACACTTGGATATAGCTATAAATAGATGGGGCAATAGGCTGAACAATTTGGTCGTCAACGTAATAAAGCAAAGTCCTGGATATATCTAGTGTATATAATTTCCTTTCTCCTTGTGCAGCAGGTGGCTGTAGGAAGACAACAGGCAGCTTGATTGACTGGTTCAAGTGAAATTCTGAGACCACCTTAGGAACCTTAACGCACCTTAGGAATGAAACTCAGGTGAGGTTGCAACAGTCTTGTTCCTATGGAATGTTGTCAATCATAGGCACCTGAAGTGCACTGACTCTCCAGGCTGCCGTAATAACCACTAGGAACACTGTATTCCGAGGGAGGTGGTACAGGGAGCAGTTTGACAGAGATTTGAATGGAAGCTCAGAAGAAATAGATTGAGGTTCCTGCCTCTGACTAGTGGGTGCGTAACAGCCCTTTAAGAAACTTTGATACTATTAGGAGAGAGAAGACCAAACATAATTGTACAGGTGGATGGCAAGTTGAAATCACCGTGAAGTGGACCTTAATAGAGCTGAATAAGAGGCCAGCCTGTTTTAAATGCAATACGTAGACAAGGATCTGTAGCAACGAGGCCTGGACCAGTCCAGACCATGATGGGCTGTCGGTATCAAGAACTTCTCCATTCAGATGAATATGTTAGTCTGATACAGAGCAGAAAAGCATCTATCAGAATTTTCTGGACCTGCAGGAAGCAATCTCCATCTGTGGCATTCAACCAGCCAACAACCATGCCATCAGGTTAACTGACTTCAAGTCTCGATGGAGTATCTGGCTGTCCATGGTGTTGTGAGATCAGGCCTGGACACTGTAGGGAGAAGTAATAGATCCATTGGCCAAAAGGTGCCTGGGCCAGTATGGAGCTACGAGAACAATCAAAGACTTGTCACATGATTTTGGAAATCATCTTGCGGAATCAGTGGAAAGGCATACGAGAGGCCTTGAGACCACTGCAAAAGGAAGGTGTCCAGTAACGAGCCCAGACTTATACCACCTCTGGAACAAGAGTTCAAGCACTTGCCATTGACACTGGAGGCAAACAGGTCAATTACTGAGGTCCCCCAAAGTAAGAATATCGGCTTTATGATGGATTTCCACAATGACCATTCCTGAGAGGTAACTGACTACTTAGGAAATCCACCAGGTTTTTGCTGACATCCAAGAGATGAAGAGCCATCAGAGTCATCCTGTGTTGGTGACACCATGTCCAGAGCCTGATAGCTCCCAGGCAGAGGAGAGAGAAATAAGCAAGAAGGTGAACACTTATGTAGATGACATCTCTGTGATGCACATAAGACTCCGCACTATAGTTTTGAAGAACAGGTAGGAATATTATGCAGGCTGGCCTGATAGCTCTGAGCTCCACAATATTGATGTGGAGCCCTATGTCCTCTTGCATTTGTAAATAGTCCAAGTGGGGTCCCCAACCTGAACCTGATCCACCTATAATTAAAAGTCTTTATCAGGGATAGGGCAGAGAATGGTATCCCTCCACACACATTTCCAGGATTCTTCCAGCAGCTAAATTGTGTGGGCAACGTGTGGTGGGATCACCACCTTCTTGTTCACCTGGTTCATTGCTGGAGAATAGATTGAACTGAGTCAGAGTTGGAGTGGTTGTAGGTGAAGTCTGGCAAGTGGTGTCACATATACACACACCAACATATGGCCAAGCAACTCCAGAAACATCCATACAGTCTTAGTCTGGTTTGATTCTACCCTGCAAACTAATGACTGCTGTAACAAGAACCTGTTTTCAGGGAGGTATGCTCTTGCCAAATCAGATTTGATAAGGACTCCCATAAACTCTATTGTAGTTCACTAACAGACCCAGCTGAAAGAACAGGAAGAAAGCCAATTTCAGGTGTACCGCAGCCTCCTGTTGGGATTTGCCCTTTATCGGACAATCATTGGTGCAATGGTAAACATGAATGCCTTTTTCTTCTGAAGTGTGTTGCTACCACTGCTAGGCATTTTGTGAAGACTCTGCTGTGGAGAGTTCATATGGTAGTGCCTTATATTGGCAATGGTTGGGTCCCACTGTGAATCTTAGGTACTCCTTGTAAGTCAGATATAAGGATACAGGGAAGTACGCATCTTGCAAGTAGTGAGACACAAATTAATCTTCAGCCTGGAAAGATAGAATGACAGAGGTTAAGTATTACCATCCTGAATCTGAAGCAAAATATGTATTTGTTCAGTTTCCTCAGGTCTAGGATATGACCAAGACCCCCTTTCCTCTTCTGGAGAAAGAAGTAAGGAGTAGAAGGCTCTTCCTCTGTTCTTCATTCCACAGTATCTCTTCTACGGCTCTCAGATAAAGCAATGAGGTCACTTCCATTTGTTTTACAGGCTCTTGTGAGATGAGTCCATGAAAAGGGATGGGAAAGAAGGGCAGGTAGGTGGAATGGAAGTCTAAAGGGTAGCCATGGGTAATATCATCTATTGCTCCTTTGTTGGCTGTGATAGCAACCCAGGCCTGATGGAACAAAGCAAGGTGATTCCTGAAGGATGGGCTCTGCTGTGGCACGTGATATTCTATCACATCTGCTGCCTCTGAGAAGGAGCTGGGCTGGCCAAGGAGGCAGAAGGGGGCGTATCCTGGAGTACCTAGCGATCTTCTGCTGCTGACAGTCTGGCTCTAGGTCTGGGAATAAGGTATCCTCTGCTCTAGCCTGGGTTGATACAAGACATTTGGCAGGGAAATAGCACATAAACCCCACAGGACCTTAACATGGCCCTTGAATCCTTGAGGGATTGGAGTACTTCATTTGTACTCTGGCTGAAGAGCTCCATTCCCTGAAAAATCAAGTCCTTTATTGTGGCCTCTACTTCATGTGATATGCCAGATGCCTGCAGCCACAAGGCCTGTCATGGCAATGGCCATGGCCATCAACTTTGCAGCCGTATCACAGCACCCATGCCATCTGCAGTGATGTCTTCATGACAAAGCTGTCCCCTTCCCTGATGATGTTTTTCATTTCATCCCTGCCATCCTGCTGAACTTTTGCAAGTGGGTTACTCTCTCTCACAAGAAGTAACTGTACTTCTGTACTGCAATTGTACTTGGTAGTTCACCACCCAAAGCTACAAAGAGGCTTTTGAACACACAAGTCTAACTTCTTTGGGTCCCTTGTCCTTAGGAGTGCCCTTATTGGACTCTGACTTCTCTTGTGCTACAGAGACAATGCAGAACTCTGGGCTTGGGTGGAAATACAAGTTTTCAAAAGCTTTCAGCAGCACCCAATGCCTTTTCTTAAGTATCTGGAAGAGGAAGGAAATAGTGGCTGGGGTTTGCAGTAGCCCTTTGGTTGGTTCTAGGATCCCTTCATTAATCAGGAGAGTGATTCTGACTGATGACATTGTACTCAGAATATCAAATGAAACTTATCCTGTATTAAAAAAGTCTCAATGTTCAGGGTCTCTGCAATTGAGGACATGATGTCCTGGAAGGCTTTAAAGCAGAGATCCCCAAACTGTGAGGCGTGCCCTCCCAGGGGGGCATGGAGGAACATTCTGGGGGGTGCTGCTGGGGCCCAGGCCAATTCCCCCAGGGGATGGGAAGGGAGCACCACCCAGCCCTGTGCTGGGTGGCCCCACCCCCAGCCTTGGCCACCTTACCCCAGTCCAGGTCCCCGCCTCGTGGGGCTGTGGCCCTGCTCCCGGCCCCAGCTCTGGTGGCTGGAGAAGGTGAGGACAGGGGCAAGGGGGGGGCATTAATAAAAAGTTTGGAGACTACTACTTTAAAGTCATCTCTTGACAGGGTGGGTGCTGGTGATGCGCTTTGCCGAGTGGATGAGGAGTATTTCTTAGGGAAGATGGGGGGGGATCATTGTCCCTCTATCACAGGGGTCAGCAACCTTTCAGAAGTGGTGTGCCGAGTTTTCATTTATTCACTCTAATTTAAGGTTCTGTGATCCAGTCATACATTAACGTTTTTAGAAGATCGCTTTCTATAAGTCTATAATATATAACTAAACTATTGTTGTAAGTAAATTAAATAAGGTTTTTCAAATGTTGAAGAAGCTTCATTTAAAATTAAATTAAAATGCAGAGCACCCTGGAAACGGTGGCCAGGCCCGGGCAGCATGAGTGCCACTGAAAATCAGCTTGCGTGCCGCCTTTGGCACGTGTGCCATAGGTTGCCTACCCTTGCTCTATCATCTCCTGTTCTAGTGTGGCTGGTCTAGCCAACAAAGCCACCAGGAAGTGTGACTGGTTTCTTTTTTCTGGACATGTGGGAAGGTGATCTGCTCCATGACACATGGAAGTACTGTCCCCAGTAAGGCCAGTATGGATAAGTTGGTAAATTGTATGGGTATTGGCCAGGTTGTGGCTGGCTGCCCCAGTGCCATTCATTGCTCCATGCTCATTGGGTTGGCACTCTGAAGAGGGGCTCCCTGACAACCTCATTGGGTTCTTTATTCAATGGCAAGGGGAGAGGGTTCCCCGCTTCACACCAGAGAGGAGGGAAGGAGGAATACATCTTTCTGATGTATAACTTGAATTCTGGTGGAGTGAACCTTGCATTCTGAAGTGCAGCATTAAGGGATCGTACAGAATTCATAACAGGTCCCATGCTGGCTTCTTCTGTGAAACTGGGGGTAATATGGATGCCTCTTAGACATGGACATCAATATCAAATTCAGTGTCTGGCTTCTTGTTATGCCTGATTTCTTAGCTGCTTTGTCCTTATAGTGCTGTCCAGTCTCTCTCTCTGCAAGCTCCCCTTGGTCTCAAAGGTACACTTATACCTTTGGCTACAAGAATCAGTATCCCATTTACAGGCAGGCACAGGCGCCAGCTTTAGTGCCTGAGTTGGGGCAGTCAGGAGGGGAGCTGGCATGGTCAGAGCCAGAAGTACCAGCACCAAAGCTGTGTCTAGGCACCAGAGACTCTGCAGATATTGAAATGGTCAATATCATCAGTGCTGACTCTGGCAATGTCATCTTTGTGTTCTTTCCACTGCCCAATCCTGGAGTGTGAGGAGTGCTCAAAGAAGCACTGATTGATGCTAGCTTACCTGGCCTCACTCTGGTTGTAAGCAATGACTGAGTCTGAAGTGACCCACATGGACTGCTCAAGTAGATGTAAATTGAACTGCATGCCCCTGAACTTGTGGGTCCCAGCAGTGAAGGACCTGCACACAAACAACTTACCTGGGAATGTGGCTCTCTCTTAGGCAGAAGATGCTTCTGCTGTGTCCATCCCTGAGGGAGGGGATCAGTCCATTGCAGGACAGGCATGGTTTGAACCTGAGGGTTTGGACTTCGTCAGAAGGTGGGACAGTTGACGCAAAGTGCTTCACCCCACTGTACCAGAAGGGGTGGAGGGCGCAGAGTGGAAATGTCAATTGATTTTTTTCTTCCTTCTTTGGAACTTCCCTTAGAGAAAGAGTGTGAAGACAGAAATCACCAAACGTGAAACAACCAATCTAAGATCTTTGATGCTTTTGCTGGGCCTCATCTTGCTGCAACAGGTGGTAAGAGAGAACTAAGGAATGGTTACAGCCGTTCCACCCTTTGAGCTCTCACATGGGAGGCACAGGGCACATGAACAACCCCAAAGGACACAGCAATTTAAAAAAAATCTGATATCTGATAAGTTTTGTTTTAAATTTCCTAATTACCATAGTCTACTTTAGTAATAAGTGCCATTTGAGTCAACCTGAAAAAACATAATTGGATGATAATTTAGCTGAAGTGAAGATACCACATGGCATTACAGGCACACAAAAAGTGTAAGAAAAAATTATATTTGCACACATACATGCAGGAAAAGTGATTTCTGTACACTAAAATCCAGACTTCAATTGTGTTTTTACAGTGTATTTTATCTACTCCATCCATATCTTTAAATCCCAAGATTTCTTGATAACATATGAACATGTAGCTAGAAGATGAATCACAGCCAATTATAAAATACAGAGTTTCTATATAAACACACATTAAGAACCCTCTCAGAGCTATCTTCCCCCCTATGTCCTCTGGCCTGCAATAAGCTCAACTGTTGTGAATATGTTTTGAAATAAAGAATGGGACACTGTGGAGTGCTCCTGACCTGGAGGAGACTGCACTCCCTTTTCTTCTACGTGCTGGTTTGAAGAAACTGTAGCAGCTGAAGCAATGAATGATGACGGGTAGCTGGCAACAGCTGAGATACCAATGCCCCAGTCTTCAATTTCACCTGCATCAGCAAAGACAGAGCTCTAGAAGGGGACAGTATGACTAGGGCCTGACATGTTCAGCTGCTTTATTACTGTCACTAGTTTTTTGTATTTAAAAAAAAAAAAAAAAAAAAAAAAAGCTTTTTCCCCTCTCCCTCCAAAAAATATGCAGATCCTTTGAATATACTGTATTTACTTTGAAATATTGGGCTAATCCTCTTCAATTATCTACAGTTAAAATGCAGGCACTGCCCTTCAGCATAGACGCATAACAAAATTTAACTCCAGCTACATAACTTAGTGCAATAAACTGTTCTTATCCATCCCATCCCATCCCTTCCCTTCATAGTGTTACATAGCTCTGCCCACTCTTCCCATTGCCTTAGAAGTTTTGTATTACTGGACTAAGCTAAACACAATTTAGATGCATCATACAAAACCCTACTACTGGGAACAGCTCTGATACAGAATGGAGCTAAATCTGGTTCCTCTGCAGATTGATCATCCATGCCAGAATGGCTTTGGCAAAATATTAATTGTTGCAGCAGGTGTTCTAGATGAAGTTTCCAGAGCTTCCTAACTAGCATGTCCTACTTCCAGTGATATCTTTCTTTACATACATACACTTTAGGAATGGTGATTTTTTTAAGAAGTAGTTTTTCTTTTTTAAATGCAGTCAGCTATGGCCAAGTACACCATAAGAGTACTTGCACACATTCTGTCAGTGTAGCATTCCAAAATTTTGTTCATACTTTTAGTGTGAAGAACCTTTAATGTCAAATTAATTGAGATAAGTGCTATGATTTGGCTATATTAATTGAAAAAAAATTAATCTAAGTCTCATCCTAAATACTTTGATAACAACCATGCTCCTCAGGATTAAAGTGTGCCTGGGGCTCTCGGAATACGTCTTGCAGTTATGTTCCAAAAGAACAGGAGGTGTACAATTTCTGAGGACCTAAAGAAGAGGGCCAATACAAAGCAACTGTCTGCATAAGGTTACTTAGAACCAGAAATGCTTACTTATGGGCTCTCTCCGTGAAGGAGGAGGGAGAAAAACCTACTGGCCTTGCAACCTTCTAGAAAAGTTGAGGGGCTCCAACACAGCTGAAGAATTTGATGAACACAGGATCCTTTCTGAAGACAGAAGAAACTTAATAGAGCTTTACTATTGACTTATAAATGCAGCATTTGTATCCTTCAACTCATTATGAACCAATGCCATGAAAAATGCAGGCAGAAAACGCAATGTCTTACCATGGAACTGGGAGGGATATAGGCAGTGGAGCTACAAAATAACAAAGAGCACCAAAATCTGACAACTCTGACTTGCTAATAGTTCAGTGGGAAATGCCCACGACCCAATCTCTACGGAAAGGAGGGGCTGAGAAAGAGAAAGTTATGCTGGTCAGACTGGCAGGGGAATGAAGAACTCAAATGAGAGGGGGAAAGCACATGCCTGAAAATGTCAGGGCTGGGCCCTAACTCCTCCTTGGGCACTCTACTTCCCATTGGCAAAGGGTGGAGGGAACAGAAGAGTTGGTTGGCCAGCATGCCTCCCTCCCCCACATCAATCTAAACCCTTCCCAAGCTTTTACAGTTCTTTGGTTGCTCACAATTTGCTGCCAGTTTCCACTGCAGATATAGGCTAAAAAGGCCAGCTACAAGCAGTAAATGAGACCCAGGATGTCACTGGTGTTTGAGACTGTAGCTAAAAAGGGAGAGTCTTCAGATAGAGGTCCCTGTTTTGGAAACCTTTACCTCCCCTCTTGCAAGAGCAGAGGGATTCATTAAAGCTGAGTTCAAGGGGTAGACTAAGGAGGGTCTACCATGAGTTGTATGGTGGAAGCCTTGTAATCTTGACTACACCTAGTTAAATGCGTGGTATGAGACACACGAGGCCGGGGGGAAGAGGGGAGTTGGCAGGCATATAGTGCTTTTATTTATAACACAATAAAATAGTGTTATTTTTGAGTGCAGTTATGTAAAAAAAAGTTCTACATTTGTAAATTGCACTCTCAGGATTAAGAGATTGCACTATAGTACTTGTATGAGGTGAATTGAAAAATACTATTTCTTTTATCTTTTTTACAGTGCAAATATTTGTAATAAAAATAATGAAGGGAGCACTGTACACTTTGTATTCTGTGTTGTAATTGAAATTCAATATATCTGAAAATGTAGTAACATCCAAAAATATTTAAATGCCTATTCTATTTTTTAACAGGTCGACAAAAACTGATTAACTGATATTTTTAAATCTCACAATTTTTAAAATAAAATTTGACAATTCTATTGGCAACACAAGTCTAGCCACTCATCACAACTGTATCAAGAGTCTCATGATATTTGTAGCTTTCTTAAATATTCTAGATGCTAGAATTGTGTTGAGATTCTCAGGTTTCATTTAAAAAAAAAAAAAGTTTAGCCCTGATGCCTGGGGGCAGGGGGCATGTAATTTGAGGGCATGTCACCACTAGCATGTCACACCCACATGGACCTCCTGGCATGCACCAAGACGTTTCATAGTGCACATTAATGGGGGGAAAAAAAAAAAAAAAAATAAAACTAAGACATTGTGAAAGGGGGACAACATTAATGCATTACTAGGAAAACATTTTAGTGTTTGCCAGGAGGGTCCATGTGGGGTTGTGACATTGCTTCTCCAGTGTGACAATTGCCCTCAAATTTACATGCCCCCTGCCCCCAGGCGATCAGGGCTAAACTTTTTTGGTTTTTTTGTAAATGATAAACCTGAGAATCTACAACACCAATTCTAGCATCTAGATATTTAAGAAAAGCTACAAATACTCTTGAGACTCTTGATTACAGTATGTGATGAGTGGCTAGACTTGTGTTGCCAATTAGAATTGTCAAAATTTATTTTAAAAATTTGTACTGAGATTTTAAAATATATCAGTTAATCAGTTTTTGTCGGACCTGTTAAAAAATAGAATAGCATTTAAATATTTTTGGAATGTTTCTACAATTTTCAGATATATTGATTTCAATTACAACAACAGAATACCAAAGTGTGTACAGATGCTACCCTTCATTATTTTTATTACAAATATTTGCACTGTATAAAAAGATAAAAGAAATAGTTATTTGTTCAATTCACCTCATAACAAGTACTATAGTTGCTAATCTCTTAATCCTGAGAGTGCCTATTTACAAAACATGTAGATACTTGTTTTTTACATAACTGCAGACACTCAACAAATTAACACTATTTTATTGTGTTATAAAACTAATAAGCACTATATGCCTGCCAACTCCCCTCTTCCCCCCGGCCTAGTTGTGTCCTCATATACCACGGCACATTTTTTAACTGGTGTTAGGTCAAGATTACAAGGCCTTCCACCATTACAAATCATGGTAGGACCCTCCTTAGTCTACCCACTTGTAAATTCAGCTTTAATGAATCCTCTTGTTCTTGCAAGAGGGGAGGGGTTTAGAAGGGTTTCCAAAACAGGGGACCTCTATCTGAAGACTCTCCCTTTTTAGCTACAGTCTCAAATAACACCAGTGGAAATCCTGGGGTCTTCATTTACTGCTGGGTGCTGGCCTTTTTAGGCCTATATCTGCCAGTTGGAAACTGGCAGCAAAATTGTGAGCAACCAAATGAACTGTTAAAGCTTGGGAAAGGGTTTAGATTGATGTGGGGGAGGGAGGCATGCTGGCCAACCAACTCTTCTGTTCCCACTCCAATCCCTTTGACAATGGGGAAGAGTTAGGAGTGGCCCAAGGAGGAGTTAGGGCCCAGCCCTGACATTTTCAGGGCATGTGCTTTCCCCTCTCATTTGAGTTCTTCATTCCGCTGCCAGTCTCTGGACCAGCATACACTTTCTCTTTCTCTGCCCCTCCTTTCCGTTGAGATTGGGTCGGGGGCATTTCCCACTCGAACTATTAGCAAGTCAGAGTTTGTCAGATTTTGGTTGCTCTTTGTTAATTTGTGTAAGCTCACCAACTGCCTATATACCCTCCCCAGTTCCATGGTAAGATCATTGCGTTTTCTCTGCCTGCATTTTTCATGGCATTGGTTCATAATGAGTTGGTAAGGATATACAAACATGCTGCATTTATAAGTCAATTAGTAAGCTCTGATTCAAGTTTCATTCTGTACTTCAGATAAGGATTCCTGTGCTTCATCAAATTCTTCAGCTGTGTTGGAAGGCCCCTCAACTTTTCTAGAAGGTCTGCAAGGCCAGTAGGTTTTTCTCCCTCCTCCCTTCACGGTGAAGTAGGCCCAATAATGTAAGCATTTTCTGGTTCTAAGTAAACCTTATTGCAGACAGTTGCTTTGTATTGGCCCTCTTCTTTAGGTCCTCAGATAATTGTTTACATCCTTTCCTGTTTCTTTTGGAACATAAACTTGCAAGACGTTATTCCGAGAGCCCCAGGCACACTTTAATCCTGAGGAGCATGGTTGTTATCAAAAGTATATTTTAGGATTGAGACTTAGATTAATTTTTTTCAATTAATATAGCCAAATCCATGAGCACCTGTTATCTCTAATTAATTTGACATTAAAGGTTTCTTCACAACTAAAAGTAATGAACAAAAATTTTGGAATTGCTACACTGACAGAATGTGTGCAAGTACCTCTTATGGTGTACTTGGCCATAGCTGACTGCATTTATAAAAGAAAGAAAAACTACTTCTTTAAAAAAAATCACACATTCCTAAAGTGTATGTATGTAAAGAAAGATATCACTGGAAGAGTATGGACATGCTAGTTAAGGAAGCTCTGGGAAACTTCATCTACGAACACCTGACATGCTGCAACAATTAATATTTTGCCAAAGCCCATTCTGGCATGGATGAGCAAATCTGCAGCAGGAACCCAGGATTTAGGCTCCATTCTGTATCAGCGAGCTGTATCCCAGTAGTTAGGGTGTTGTTATGATGCATCTAAATTGTGTTAGCTTAGTCCAGTAATACAAAACTTCCTAAGGGTGGGACAACTGGGGAAAAATTAAAAGAGAGTGGGCAGAGCTATGTAACACTATGAAGGGAAGGGATGGGATGGGATGGATAAGAACAGTTCTATTGCATTTTAAGTTATGTAGCTGGAGTTAAATTTTGTTATGCGTCTATGCTGAAGGGCAGTGCCTGCATTTTAACTGTAGATAATTGAAGAGGATTAGCCCAATATTTCAAGTAAATACAGTATATTCAAAGGATCTGCATATTTTTTGGAGGGAGAGGGGAAAAAGCTTTTTTTTTTTTTTTTTTTTTTTTTAAATAAAAAAAAATAGTTAAAGTAATAAAGCAGCTGAAAATGTCAGGCCCTAGTAATACTGTCCCTTCTAGGCTCTGTCTTTGCTGATGCAGGTGAAATTGAAGACTGGGGCATTGGTATCTCAGCTGTTGCCAGCTACCCGTCATCATTCATTGCTTCAGCTGCTACAGTTCTTCAAACCAGCACGTAGAAGAAAAGGGAGTGCAGTCTCCTCCAGGTCAGGAGCACTCCACAGTGTCCCATTCTTTATTTCAAAACATATTCACAACAGTTGAGCTTTATTGCAGGCCAGAGGGACATAGGGGGGAAGATAGCTCTGAGAGGGTTCTTAATGTGTGTTTATATAGAAACTCTGTATTTTATAATTGGCTGTGATTCATCTTCTAGCTACATGTTCATATGTTATCAGAAATCTTGGGATTTAAAGATATGGATGGAGAGTAGATAAATTACACTGTAAAAACACAATTGAAGTCTGGATTTTAGTGTACAGAAATCACTTTTCCTGCATGTATGTGTGCAAATATAATTTTTTCTTACACCTTTTTGTGTGCCTGTAATGCCATGTGGTATCTTCACTTCTGCTAAATTATCATCCAATTTGTTTTTTCAGGTTGACTCAAATGGCACTTATTACTAATGTAGACTATGGTAATTAGGAAATTTAAAACAAAACTTATCAGATATCAGATTTTTTTTAAATTGCTGTGTCCTTTGGGGTTGTTCATGTGCCCTGTGCCTCCCATGTGAGAGCTCAAAGGGTGGAACGGCTGTAACCATTCCTTAGTTCTCTCTTACCACCTGTTTGCAAGCAAGATGAGGCCCAGCAAAAGCATCAAAGATCTTAGATTGGTTGTTTCACGTTTGGTGATTTCTGTCTTCACACTCTTTCTCTAAGGGAAGTTCCAAAGAAGGAAGAAAAAAATCAATTGACATTTCCACTCTGCGCCCTCCACCCCTTCTGGTACAGTGGGGTGAAGCACTTTGCGTCAACTGTCCCACCTTCTGACGAAGTCCAAACCCTAAGGTTCAAACCATGCCTGTCCTGCAATGGGACTGATCCCCTCCCTCAGGGTATGGACACAGCAGAAGCATCTTCTGCCTAAGAGAGAGCACACATTCCCAGGTAAGTTGTTTGTGTGCAGGTCCTTCACTGCTGGGACCACAAGTTCAGGGGCATGCAGTTCAATTTACATCTACTTGAGCAGTCCATGTGGGTCACTTCAGACTCAGTCATTGCTTACAACCAGAGTGAGGCCAGGTAAGCTAGCATCAATCAGTGCTTCTTTGAGCACTCCTCACACTCCAGGATTGGGCAGTGGAAAGAACACAAAGATGACATTGCCAGAGTCAGCACTGATGATATTGACCATTTCAATATCTGCAGAGTCTCTGGTGCCTAGACACAGCTTTGGTGCTGGTACTTCTGGCTCTGACCATGCCAGCTCCCCTCCTGACTGCCCCAACTCAGGCACTAAAGCTGGCGCCTGTGCCTGCCTGTAAATGGGATACTGATTCTTGTAGCCAAAGGTATAAGTGTACCTTTGAGACCAAGGGGAGCTTGCAGAGAGAGAGACTGGACAGCACTATAAGGACAAAGCAGCTAAGAAATCAGGCATAACAAGAAGCCAGACACTGAATTTGATATTGATGTCCATGTCTAAGAGGCATCCATATTACCCCCAGTTTCACAGAAGAAGCCAGCATGGGACCTGTTATGAATTCTGTACGATCCCTTAATGCTGCACTTCAGAATGCAAGGTTCACTCCACCAGAATTCAAGTTATACATCAGAAAGATGTATTCCTCCTTCCCTACTCTTGGTGTGAAGCGGGGAACCCTCTCCCTTGCCATTGAATAAAGAACCCAATGAGGTTGTCAGGGAAGCCCCTCTTCAGAGTGCCAACCCAATGAGCATGGAGCAATGAATGGCACTGGGGGCAGCCAGCCACAACCTGGCCAATACCCATACAATTTACCAACTTATCCATACTGGCCTTACTGGGGACAGTACTTCCATGTGTCATGGAGCAGATCACCTTCCCACATGTCCAGGAAAAAAGAAACCAGTCACACTTCCTGGTGGCTTTGTTGGCTAGACCAGCCACACTAGAACAGGAGATGATAGAGCAAGGGTAGGCAACCCTATGGCACACGTGCCAAAGGCGGCACGCAAGCTGATTTTCAGTGGCACTCATGCTGCCCGGGCCCTGGCCACCGTTCCAGGGTGCTCTGCATTTTAATTTAATTTTAAATGAAGCTTCTTCAACATTTGAAAAACCTTATTTAATTTACTTACAACAATAGTTTAGTTATATATTATAGACTTATAGAAAGCAATCTTCTAAAAACGTTAATGTATGACTGGATCACAGAACCTTAAATTAGAGTGAATAAATGAAAACTCGGCACACCACTTCTGAAAGGTTGCTGACCCCTGTGATAGAGGGACAATGATCCCCCCCCATCTTCCCTAAGAAATACTTCCCATCACTCGGCAAAGCGCATCACCAGCACCCACCCTGTCAAGAGATGACTTTAAAGTAGTAGTCTCCAAACTTTTTATTATGCCCCCCCCTTGCCCCTGTCCTCACCTTCTCCAGCCACCAGAGCTGGGGCGGGGAGCAGGGCCACAGCCCCACGAGGCGGGGACCTGGACTGGGGTAAGGTGGCCAAGGCTGGGGGTGGGGCCACCCAGCACAGGGCTGGGTGGTGCTCCCTTCCCATCCCCTGGGGGAATTGGCCTGGGCCCCAGCAGCACCCCCCAGAATGTTCCTCCATGCCCCCTGGGAGGGCACGCCTCACAGTTTGGGGATCTCTGCTTTAAAGCCTTCCAGGACATCATGTCCTCAATTGCAGAGACCCTGAACATTGAGACTTTTTTAATACAGGATAAGTTTCATTTGATATTCTGAGTACATTGTCATCAGTCAGAATCACTCTCCTGATTAATGAAGGGATCCTAGAACCAACCAAAGGGCTACTGCAAACCCCAGCCACTATTTCCTTCCTCTTCCAGATACTTAAGAAAAGGCATTGGGTGCTGCTGAAAGCTTTTTGAAAACTTGTATTTCCACCCAAGCCCAGAGTTCTGCATTGTCTCTGTAGCACAAGAGAAGTCAGAGTCCAATAAGGGCACTCCTAAGGACAAGGGACCCAAAGAAGTTAGACTTGTGTGTTCAAAAGCCTCTTTGTAGCTTTGGGTGGTGAACTACCAAGTACAATTGCAGTACAGAAGTACAGTTACTTCTTGTGAGAGAGAGTAACCCACTTGCAAAAGTTCAGCAGGATGGCAGGGATGAAATGAAAAACATCATCAGGGAAGGGGGACAGCTTTGTCATGAAGAACATCACTGCAGATGGCATGGGTGCTGTGATACGGCTGCAAAGTTGATGGCCATGGCCATTGCCATGACAGGCCTTGTGGCTGCAGGCATCTGGCATATCACATGAAGTAGAGGCCACAATAAAGGACTTGATTTTTCAGGGAATGGAGCTCTTCAGCCAGTGTACAAATGAAGTACTCCAATCCCTCAAGGATTCAAGGGCCATGTTAAGGTCCTGTGGCGTTTATGTCCAATTTCCCTGCCAAATGTCTTGTATCAACCCAGGCTAGAGCAGAGGATACCTTATTCCCAGACCTAGAGCCCAGACGGTCAGCAGCAGAAGATCGCTAGGTACTCCAGGATACGCCCCCTTCTGCCTCCTTGGCCAGCCCAGCTCCTTCTCAGAGGCAGCAGATGTGATTAGAATATCACGTGCCACAGCAGAGCCCATCCTTCAGGGAATCACCTTTGCTTTGTTCCATCAGGCCTGGGTTGCTATCACAGCCAACAAAGGAGCAATAGATGATATTACCCATGGCTACCCTTTAGACTTCCATTCCACCTACCTGCCCTTCTTTCCCATCCCTTTTCATGGACTCATCTCACAAGAGCCTGTAAAACAAATGGAAGTGACCTCATTGCTTTATCTGAGAGCCGTAGAAGAGATACTGTGGGAATGAAGAACAGAGGAAGAGCCTTCTACTCCTTACTTCTTTCTCCAGAAGAGGAAAGGGGGTCTTGGTCATATCCTAGACCTGAGGAAACTGAACAAATACATATTTTGCTTCAGATTCAGGATGGTAATACTTAACCTCTGTCATTCTATCTTTCCAGGCTGAAGATTAATTTGTGTCTCACTACTTGCAAGATGCGTACTTCCCTGTATCCTTATATCTGACTTACAAGGAGTACCTAAGATTCACAGTGGGACCCAACCATTGCCAATATAAGGCACTACCATATGAACTCTCCACAGCAGAGTCTTCACAAAATTGCCTAGCAGTGGTAGCAACACACTTCAGAAGAAAAAGGCATTCATGTTTACCATTGCACCAATGATTGTCCGATAAAGGGCAAATCCCAACAGGAGGCTGCGGTACACCTGAAATTGGCTTTCTTCCTGTTCTTTCAGCTGGGTCTGTTAGTGAACTACAATGGAGTTTATGGGAAAGTTCCTTATCAAATCTGATTTGGCAAGAGCATACTCCCTGAAAACAGGTTCTTGTTACAGCAGTCATTAGTTTGCAGGGTAGAATCAAACCAGACTAAGACTGTATGGATGTTTCTGGAGTTGCTTGGCCATATGGATTGGTGTGTGTATATGTGACACCACTTGCCAGACTTCACCTACAACCACTCCAACTCTGACTCAGTTCAATCTATTCTCCAGCAATGAACCAGGTGAACAAGAAGGTGGTGATCCCACCACACGTTGCCACACAATTTAGCTGCTGGAAGAATCCTGGAAATGTGTGTGGGAGGGATACCATTCTCTGCCCTATCCCTGATAAAGACTTTTAATTATAGGTGGATCAGGTTCAGGTTGGGGACCCCACTTGGACTATTTACAAATGCAAGAGGACATAGGGCTCCACATCAATATTGTGGAGCTCAGAGCTATCAGGCCAGCCTGCATAATATTCCTACCTGTTCTTCAAAAACTATAGTGCGGAGTCTTATGTGCATCACAGAGATGTCATCTACATAAGTGTTCACCTTCTTGCTTATTTCTCTCTCCTCTGCCTGGGTGCTATCAGGCTCTGGACATGGTGTCACCAACACAGGATGACTCTGATGGCTCTTCATCTCTTGGATGTCAGCAAAAACCTGGTGGATTTCCTAAGTAGTCAGTTACCTCTCAGGAATGGTCATTGTGGAAATCCATCATAAAGCCGATATTCTTAATTTGGGGGACCTCAGTAATTGACCTGTTTGCCTCCAGTGTCAATGGCAAGTGCTTGGAACTCTTGTTCCAGAGGTGGTATAAGTCTGGGCTCGTTACTGGACACCTTCCTTTTGCAGTGGTCTCAAGGCCTCTCGTATGCCTTTCCACTGATTCCGCAAGATGATTTCCAAAATCATGTGACAAGTCTTTGATTGTTCTCGTAGCTCCATACTGGCCCAGGCACCTTTTGGCCAATGGATCTATTACTTCTCCCTACAGTGTCCAGGCCTGATCTCACAACACCATGGACAGCCAGATACTCCATCGAGACTTGAAGTCAGTTAACCTGATGGCATGGTTGTTGGCTGGTTGAATGCCACAGATGGAGATTGCTTCCTGCAGGTCCAGAAAATTCTGATAGATGCTTTTCTGCTCTGTATCAGACTAACATATTCATCTGAATGGAGAAGTTCTTGATACCGACAGCCCATCATGGTCTGGACTGGTCCAGGCCTCGTTGCTACAGATCCTTGTCTACGTATTGCATTTAAAACAGGCTGGCCTCTTATTCAGCTCTATTAAGGTCCACTTCACGGTGATTTCAACTTGCCATCCACCTGTACAATTATGTTTGGTCTTCTCTTTCCTAATAGTATCAAAGTTTCTTAAAGGGCTGTTACGCACCCACTAGTCAGAGGCAGGAACCTCAATCTATTTCTTCTGAGCTTCCATTCAAATCTCTGTCAAACTGCTCCCTGTACCACCTCCCTCCGAAATACAGTGTTCCTAGTGGTTATTACGGCAGCCTGGAGAGTCAGTGCACTTCAGGTGCCTATGATTGACAACATTCCATAGGAACAAGACTGTTGCAACCTCACCTGAGTTTCATTCCTAAGGTGCGTTAAGGTTCCTAAGGTGGTCTCAGAATTTCACTTGAACCAGTCAATCAAGCTGCCTGTTGTCTTCCTACAGCCACCTGCTGCACAAGGAGAAAGGAAATTATATACACTAGATATATCCAAGGACTTTGCTTTATTACGTTGACGACCAAATTGTTCAGCCTATTGCCCCATCTATTTATAGCTATATCCAAGTGTTCTGAAGTTCAAGGCATCGTCTTACATTGTTGTTAGCCATTTCAGTATCCTCTGTATTTCACTTTGCTATCAGTTGGCTAGTGTATCTGTCACAGCAAACATCAAGGTTCACTCCACCAGAATTCAAGTTATATAGTCAGCCTGTTTCAGAAATGTGCCAGTTTCCAAGCTCTGCAAGGCGAAAATGTGGTGTAATTTGCTCACTTTGTCAAGCGTGTTGGATTTAGTGGTTAGAGCAGATACCAAATTTGGAAGAACAGTACTTCAACTTCTGTTTCAGTTGATGCTGACTGAAATTCCTCATTCTCATCATCCTGAGGGGATGTTGTTTAGTCATCTACAGTGGGATCCACACTGACACATACTCAAAGAACAAACAGTAACTGTAGTTCTTTGAAATGTTGTTATCCCTGTGGATCCCACACCAACCCATTCTCTATCCCTGCTTTCAGACGTCTCAACTACCATGGGCTTCAAATGGTGAGGTAATTGAGGGAGGTTCACAGCCATTCCTCCCTTCATGCTCTCACTAGGGAGCAGGAGAAGACACGGAGTGCATGCACAGTTTGGTATTAGACCAAAAATAAAGTGCTCTTCTCTCATTAGAACTATAATCTGGAAGATTGATTTGTTTCATGTAATCAAGAGAGAGTTTATGAAAGTTAATTGTAATGTTCTTGAATGCCAAGATGTGTAGACTTTTAGCAGAAATTTTTTTGTAAGAACTCTTTAATGATGGTGAAGTTTTGTTAATAATGTAAAAAGTGATAATGGCTAACTATCTTTGGATTTTTTTTTCTGAATTGCCATGCAAAAACAAGTCACCCCTCTTTTTCCCCTTTAGGGTCTAAGAACTTCTTTTGATTTGCAAAACTTTTAAAATAAACGTTTAGAGATTTTTTTCAGAAAAATAAGACGCTTGCCTATTTTTCTCTTCTTCAGCTAGCTGTTTTAAACTGTTAATATGTATTTCCCCGTGCCTCTTCTCCTTTCCCTTAACTTTGTGGGAGTGTATTAGAGGCTACAATCAAGAGTACAGAAGAATTTCAAATATTCACCTGTACCTATATTTAGCAAAACAAGAGTTAGTTACTTTGTTTCTTTCTGTTGTATTGAAATAAACTCTTCTTTAAATCATTTTAAAATTGAGGTTGTCCATAGCAAAACACACACATTTTAAATAAAATATGTCACTGTATACAGTACACACCAGTGGGTGCAATAAAAGAGGCTAGTTAAGAGTTGCGTCTCAAATAAGTTCATAAGAATAATATTGCTTCTAAATGATGACATTTAACAGAAGGAAATTAGAAGCATCTCTTTGCAGTATTGTTAATAGGAATATCCTTAGTTATTAATGCAAAGATGGATATTTAAAACTGCGGAAATACATCACAAAGCCGATATTCCTACTTTGGGGGATCCCAATAATAGACCTGTTTGCCTCCAGTGTCAATGGCAAGTGCTTGAACTCTTGTTCCAGAGGTGGTATAAGTCTGGGGTTATATAAATCAGTTCAATAATGGGTAATCTCATAGGCCCCCGTTCTGTAAATACGCATGTACTTAAGTTTACTACCATAAGTAATACCATTGAAATCAGTGAGGACTATTCACAGTAGTATAGTTAAGCATATGTAAGTATTTGTATGAGTGAGCCCATAGTTTGCCCTTTCAGAGTAGTTTTTATATGAAGATCTCAAAACACATTACAAGATTACTGCAATTTAGGTTATCCCCATTTTTATGGATGCGTTGAAATGACTTGCTTAATGGCACATGGGAAATTGGAGTTGTAAGATGTATCAAAGAGTTCTGGTTTCCAGACCTGTGCCCTAATGATCAGACATCAACTTGTCATGAAGAGAAAAAAATGTTTGTTGGAAGTTGAGATGTTCCGAGATACTTAATTAAATTTTCTGGGAAGAAGAGTCCACTTCAAAAGGGAATATCCTATTCACCTGTCTTTTATTCAGAATTTTTATTAACTTCTACATGAAGTTTGAACAAAATTATTTTTGTTGACATAAAACCCACAACAATATTAAATTGATTCATTTTACTATAAAACGTAATTGTTTGAAAAAGAGACATTTGTCGAATGCATCCTTTAAGAAAGGAAAAAGTATATCATATATAGTTTCTGGCTATAAACATATTCATGTTACAAATCGTGTATTTTAATTCATTCTGATTAAAAATCAAATTGATTATGCTCCTGCTACACAGTTCATTCTAAATGTGGTTAAAAGCAGTTTTGAGTTTAATCAGAGGACCACCACCAATCTTTAGAAACATGCAAGAATATTTATTTGGAATTAAAAACTTACTTTAATATAATATTTTACTGAGTAAAACTTTCAATTGTGTATAAATTTCAGTAAGTTGAGCTTCAAAATGTTAAGTTTCTGTCGGCAAATTTGAGTTCAGAACTTCCCCCCCATAAATTTTAGGGGAAAAAATTGTAATACGTTGCTTAACTGAGGCCAGGTTTCTAAATGTAACTAAGTACTTACACTTCATACAGAAATGGAGACTTTCTTTTTAACAGAGGTTATTCAATCAGTTTTCCTTCTGATATTTGCTTGTATTCATAAAATATATCAGATCTATGTGAACTGTCAAAATTGGTTTCTGTATAATACAAGCAAACTGAAAAGTTTTACACCATGGTGTGCACCAAAAATGTCATTTAGTAACATAAACAAGTCAGTTAAAGCATCAAAAACAATGGTCTTAGAAATGCTGCTAGCCTGTGGCATCTTGTTTTCCCTCTGCCAGTTCTTACAGATGCTGGCCTGTGGTCACTACATCCAGCCTTTCATCACTCTATGCTACATGGTTTCTAATCCATTTACTAGTCTTTTAGTCACCTTTCAGTTGTATGGGTTTTAAGTAATAAGATAATTCCGTTACTTATTGCTTTGACCTGATTGGAGCATGTTGGTTGCGCCTCTGTTTTAAAAATTGCTTTTAAAAATCATGAGTGGTAAGTGTATTTAATCTATTTGTGTATTAAATAATACCATGCTATGAAAATGTTTGGTATTGAAACCAACCCTTTATTGGTAATGTGAATTAAAAATAAGTTGTGTGTTTGTCATTTGCATTGTTAGGTTAAATAAAGTTGCTATTTGTCAAAATGTTTTTAGCATTTAGTACTTTTAATAAATTGTAGTTCTTTATATCTTTGTTTTTAAATAGATTGAACTCTGGGTCAAAGTGATCTCATATGTGATAAATACAGTAATTTAAAAACAAATAATTGAATTCTATCAGTCAAGGTTATTCCCCATATAAAAGATTATATAGTGTTTTTTTCCTTTGTATTAAAAGCTAAAGTTTGTAAAATGGATATATAAATTTGCATGTTCCTCCTGCATTTCATTTACATGACTTGCTCAGAGACACTTTTCTGATACAAGTTCAAAGTGAGGAAAAAGTTTGAACTAAAAAGTTGAGAATGTTATTTTTACTTTCTAAAAACTTAGCTTCCTTTTCTGCCTTGGCATGTTTGAACTAACATTTTTATGTTGGACTTTGAAGGAAAGATTGGAGTGCTGCAATAGATCACTGACCAAGTCCAGATGAAAGAAATAAATGGGAACTGGAAATTCATTCTAGATCTTGCAAGTGAAGTGCTAATGATGGCCTGAATGGTCAGTGTCATTTTAAGAAGAGCACTTAGGGTGTGGTTAAAAGCAACAATGAGTCCTGTGGCGCCTTATAGACAGAAGTATTGGAGCATAAGCTTTTGTGGGTGAATACCCACTTCGTCAGACGCATGGGTGTGGTTGTTGCTGTATAAAAACACCAAGGAAGGCACAGCTTCTGCCCAGATTTATTTTAAGTATTAACTATCTTTTTTTAACTGTAATTTTAATTAGAAATATTGTTTAATGCTTTTGAATTATTTAAGAAATAACTCTTGACAATACAACAGTTAGTATAAATACATTTAGAAGCTTTTTGAACTGCTCTGCATAGAAGTAACTCTCTAAACTCATCAACATGACCCCCTATTCTTGCCATATTAAGTTCCTCTCAAAACTTACTCCTTCTATATTGTTTAGGGTGAGTTTAGCTGACTTATATGTAAATTGTCCATAGTTGTTCCACTTCTAATCCACTTGTCTATCTGGCTGTAGATTGCAAGGTTCCATGAGCAGGACGATGTCCATGAGTTTGTACATAGTAGATACAAAACAATAAAAATGTATTAAATATAGCAGAAATGGTGTGCATTTTACTTAGTTATTAATGACTAAAAATGTAAAAGACAAGAAAAAAAAGCAGTTGGAATTAAATCTCCATTCCTCTAGGCAAATTTTTCGTCTTATTTTCTATTAAGTCTAGACTTTTCAGTGTCTTGACATTTTTTTGTTTTTCTATTCATTGTTTTGAGGTTTGAGCTCCAGCATGAGCATCTAGATTTTAAAAGAAGAAGTTGAGTTTTGGTACAGTGGTTAACGTAGCCACAGAAGAAAAATCTTACCACTAATCTTTTGTTAGGAACCTGTAGGCGTCTTCATGGTTTGCTAAATGTCTCACTGTGGACGTGAAGACTGTTTCAGCATTATGTTGTTTTTGTCTTGTTGGCTTATAGAATTCACATCTAAATAGTGTGACTGTCTTGTATTATTTAACCAGGCTCTGAATACATTTTCAAGTAAGCTGTTTGGATTACTGTGGTTGGTGGGTTTTTTAAGGAGTGGTTTTTTTGCCCCCAAAATCTGTAGCCCTTGAAATCTACTCTAAACTTTTATGATTACAAGAGCATCAATTCATCAGAGTGTATTAAAATTGGTAAACTGCAATACACAGTCTCAACAGTATGCACAATTTAGACAATACCGAATGGGTGGTTTTACTCTTGATATTTGAACTTCCAGTTAAGTGCTGGCATTAAGTCACCTGACAAAAATTGCACATCGCCACTTGTTCTTAGGAAGTCCTGCACCTGTATACCAGAAAAAGTTAGCTTATTGAGGCGGTATGCTAATATAATTTCCTGTGCTTTTGTTTTAAGCTGCAAATTTTCCTTAAAGATTGTCTCTGTTTCTTCTATTTTCACCACTACAGTTCTTCTTGTAACTTGAACAAAATCAGTAGATGCAGATAGTTACCCATACTCAAATACCTTTGATGTATATATCTATGTCTAGAGCTCATATCTCCATAGTTTTTGTGCCCACTCTAATACAGTTTGCCAGTTACGCACTGTATTCGTTTTGGAATAACTGAAAACACTGTTGTACTTGCCGTAATTGGAGAATTGGTTATGTGGTACGTACTATAGTAGAGCTGAAGCACAATCAATAAAACTGAAAACAACAACATTTTAAGAGAGACTTGATATTTTCCACAAACTTTAATCCTTATGCCAAGGAATGTTGGTTGTTCTTTTAATTAGGCTCTTTTTAACTTGTTAGATTCGTGGTTTTATGTACCTTTTTAAGTGTAGTGTAGTCCACTACGTGTGGGTTTTTTTTGTGCAGCTCCTTTTTGCTATTGTTCACTTTTGTTTTTCCTGTACTAATATACTGCAAAGACATAGTAATTCTGCACCAGTATTTTACAGTGTTGACTTTACCTACCTACATCTTTCACTCACCCACCTTCTGTAAATAAAATCACCTAGTTTTTTAACCTATGAGGCTTCCGACCCCTATCATTACAGTTTTACCGAGGTGTCGAGCAACTGTAACAGTGCTGGCAGAAAAATTATTCACTGTAGATTTTCAGTGTTTGAAATTCATCTGTAGAAGGCTCTTCTTGCAACATTAATAGGCTACAGATGGCACTTTGGGCTCCCAGTTTCATTAATTCATTATAATGTAACAGCCTTCTTGAGAGACACCTCTTGGCTATGCTAAACACAACTGGATCCTCTCAGGGATAATGTTCTAACGAGGTAGCATGTGTATTTTACCTTTGTTAAATACAGCAACTTAAAAACCTAAATGAACTTTGCTTAGAACTTGCAGTACAGTTACAATTTAGTCTTTTGCTCTATTTATGTATTAACCATGCAAGGGGGAGAAAGAATAACGTTATCCGTTTGATTATACACACTTTTCTGACTACTGAGGTATATTGCATACCAGCATCTGAAATGATACCAGCAAACACAAATCTAAACATGCATACAGGATTTGCTTGCTCCTTGTGAACTTTTTCATGCCAGCCTGCAAACTAAATCCTGTTTTCCATCTTTCTTCCTTCATTCCTCTGTCCTCTTCTCTCCCCCACTCCCCTCCCGGAAATGTTATATGAAGACAAATTGTCAGTGCAATATTCAGGCTGAGAACTTAATCCAGAAAACTGGGGAAATGCATTGTTATGAGTTTTTATAGAAACTTTAATTTTGCTCCTTGTGCATATTTATTGCAAGAGGGTTTTTGTTACTTGATCAACACAACCCTTGGAAGCGAATTGCTATCTGGCAAAAAAATTGTAAGAAAGGTCCACATCCTTTCTAAAGCGAAATGCACATATATCCAGCTAAGTATAGTGTTATACATTGGGCTATCTAAATAGATAGATATATAAATCCTATATGGAAGGGGACAGAATTAGTTGCTGTGTAAGCTTTTAATTTTGAATGTCCCATTTTTATGTGTGATTAAAGATCCTCGAGCTTGTGGCATCTGACTCAGTTCCATATATGTCTGTGGAGCTATTCTGATTACATCATTTGAGAATTTGGCACCAAAATAGGTATTGTTAATTTTAGTGTACAATGCCTTTTTGACCTGATATACAGTATAGTCAGATATTGAGTGCTGGTCCCTTTCTACATGCAAGTTTTTACCCAAAAGATGAAGGGGGACAGGGTAGAAGAATGTGCTTAATAAACGAGAAGTTAAGATGGAAAAATGCTGAGATCCAGGTTAGTAGTAATTAAAGCCAGTGCTTCACTGAAGTGACCGTATTGAAATATGAACACCACTGAGAGAGGAGAATTCCAAGTGATCCATTTGCTTCGTGCTGTTTTAATCAGATAACATTGAAGGTATTTTATATGCATCAAACCACAGTGTCTCAGTGAGCCTGAAAATACTGGGACTACTTCAAAATAATTTGTTTACTTGAAAATAGTCCTTTTTTGGATTTTTACTAAGCATATTCTACCCTTTGAAGATAGAGGAAAATACCGTCAATGAAACTGTTGACTCATCATCCAGAATGTCAAGAGCCAGAATTTTTTTCTTTTATTCACTGCCTGTGCTCTTAAGTGTACGGAGGTGTGTTTTGAGATGGGCCAATCAAAACCTCTGGAAATTTATTGAGAGATTATGGTAAATTCTTACTCCCCTAAGTATGAGTAGCATAGCTTTAATGATTTCCACTGAGGTGAGTATAGGCAGTTTCACACCAGTCTTGGATTAGTTCTGTTCCATTCTCTGTAACTGTTCTCTTGTAGTACAATCAGTGTCTTTCTGGTGGATGAAGTGGGAGCACAATTGGGGCAGATTATGCAAGCATGCTCACATCATCTGTACAGCTCACTTTGTGATGGTTCCCTGCTCTGCTGTATAGGAGGGATTTAGTGATGGGGCATGCGGGATCTTGAGACGTTCTTCAAATAGAGCAAATGATGGGGAGGTTTGACTTGACCTGTACAGCATAAGTAGAACCCATAGAGTGTCTCTGCTGATCTGCAATGGTCTAAAGGAAGGATTTCTTGATCCCGGACTCCGAGGAACATCTAGTGTGGAGCCTAGTTAGCTGGGTTATGCCTGGGTCCAGAATTTAGGTCTTACGCAACAAATAATCTCTATAGAGGTATTGAAGCTGTCTATAGACTTCAGACAATAGCACTGCCTTGGGGCACATTCAGAACTTGTTTTTGTAACTACAAGAGTTTTATAAAGCATAAAGGTTTTTAAATTATTGCTTAAATCCTTTAGAAATCAATAAGTATTCCATTCCACCCTCCTCCACCCCCATTCTGGATGGGAAGTTTCCAGCTCACCTTCAGGAATTTTCAAGCTTTGCTATCAAATTTCTGGTATTGCTGATGAGTACAAGGCTCTGTGTTCTAGAACTTGCCCCCTACAGTTCAACGATAGCCTGAATCTGAGAGGGGTTTTAAGTCCTGTTGCAAAAGGCATTTGTTCACTTTGTTTTCCCCCTCAATTTGGTTCCAGAGCCTATCCTGTAGTCTTGGGGACTGGATGCTTTGATTTTTATTTTTTTCCAATTATTGGCAGGTTGTTCACTTCTAAAGTTTCTGTAATGTGTTAATCATGGGTGCAGATAAACAATTATGGGGATAAAAATTGTTTGAGGGAACACTTGTTGTACTATACCTTAATCTGCTTTGCATGTATTAGCTGTGACCACAGAAAACAGAATCCTTCAGCGTGGGTTTGCAAGGTTTCGAACTTCTGTTTTGCATGATCATTTTGCTTCCTCAGCAAAACTACACATGTTTTTTGCCAAAACCTTAAGTATATATGCATGTGTCTTGCCCAAATTTTAACCCCATGTCATAGACTCATAGACTTTAAGGTCAGAAGGGACCATTATAATCATCTAGTCTGACCTCCTACACAAAGCAGGCCACAGAATCTTACCCATCCACGTCTATAACAAACCCCTAACCTATGTCTGAGTTATTGAAGTCTTCAAATTGTGCAGAGAATCCTCCAGCAAGTGACCCATACCCCATGCTGCAGAGGAAGGCGAAAAACCTCCAGGGCCTCTGCCAATCTGCTGCGGAGGAAAATTCCCTCCCAACCTCAAATATGGCAATCAGTTAACCCCTGAGCATGTGGGCAAGACTCACCCGCCAGCACCCAGGAAAGAATTCTCTGCAATAACTCAGATCCCATCCCATCTAACATCCCATCACAGACCACTGGGCATACTTACCTGCTGATAATCAAAGATCAATTGCCAAAATTAATTGCCAAAAATTAGGCTATCCCATCATACCATCCCTTCCATAAACTTATCAAGCTTAGTCTTAAAGCCAGATATGTCTTTTGCCCCCACTACTCCCCTTGGAAGGCTGTTCCAGAACTTCACTCCTCTAATGGTTAGAAACCTTCGTCTAATTTCAAGTCTAACCTTCCTAGTGTCCAGTTTATACCCATTTGTTCTTGTGTCCACATTGGTACTAAGCTTAAATAATTCCTGTTAAGTGCCCATTGTTTCTAAGTTTATTCAGTTTGAATATTAATTAACAGGCTGCTTTGCTTGATCCCTTTAAAGGAAACTAATTTTTTCTTTAGGTGCTGGTCCTTCTGGTCGGAAGAACTGTACGTTTTCAGGACAGTGATAATCTCAGGTGGTGGTGATCATCTCTCGTGGCTTACTCACATTTAACCAAAGTATAAACTTTTTAAATTGAAACTTTATTTGTACAAAACAGTTATGAGCCAAAAAAACAAACACAGAACAAGTAGAAAAGGTTAGGGTTTCATAAGAGTCTTTGTGCCAGAAGGCCACATAGGTGTTCATAGATTTTTAAAGCCAGAAGGGGTTATTCTAGTTTGACATCCTGCATTACACAGACTAAAGAATCTCCCCAGTAATTTGTGCATGAAGCCCATAACTTCTGTATCTATCTATCCATCTATCTATCATCTTTTAAAGGTATCCAGTCTTGACTTGGATGCAAGTAATGGCAAATCCACGGCATCCTGAATATTTGCACCTTAATTCTTGTCTGAATTTGTCTGGCTTCAGCTTCCAGCCATTGGATTTCAGTATTCCTTTTTCTGCTCGATTAAAGAGCTGTCTACTCTAGAAATCTCTTTTCCCCCATGTAGACTATGATAAAGCCAACTCTTAACCATTTCTGGAATAAGTTAAATAAAATGAGCTTCTGTAGTCTTTCAGTGTAAGACACTTTTTTCAGACTTTTTATCATTCTTGAATTGACTGCAGATGGCTCTGTTTTACCTGTAAGTCTTCTTGTATACGTGTGTGCTGGCAAGTGGGTAGTGAAGTCTTACAGTGACATGTGATCATGTCACCTGAACTGGAATCCACCTTTTCATGTTCTCTGTATGTATATATTTCTTACTATATGTTCCATTCTATGCATCTGATGAAGTGGGCTATAGCCCACGAAAGCTTACGCTCAAATTTGTTAGTCTCTAAGGTGCCACAAGTACTCCTGTTGTTTTTGCGGATACAGACTAACTCAGCTGCTACTCTGAAAACCTCTCATTCTTGTAGCTCTTTTCATATCATACGGTGCAAGTGTTTTGGCAGAACTGATGACAGCAGTGGGACTAAGGGTTTGTCCCAGTCTAAGATTAGAATCTGATCCAACATCTGTAATTGGTTCATTTTTTCCTTGGTCTACTTTCTCAACTTACTGACTCCATTCATTTCCTAAGCAGGTTTTCTGAGATGGACTCTAAATTATAGGCTAGAGAGAATACAACTTCACATAAAACCTGTTGAGACTTGTTTAATGTCATCAAAAGCTGAATTTATTGCCATAAGTAGGGCCAAAATGAAGCATAAAACATTTAAAGATAAATTCTAGTAATGGAAAAGACATGCTATAGAGACGAAAATACACTTTATTTAAATTCTCTGTATGGATTTCTCCAATATTGGCCCTCTCTATTCTTGGAATAGCAGACTGTGCCTGAATAGGCTGCAGTATGACTTTGTATTTTATTTGCTCACAGTACAGCCCTGCACAGGACTAGCATAGAGCTGTACAGCAGGACTGGGATCCCGCAGGTCCTGCAGGACCCACTGCCATAATAGCAGGATGGAGGTGAGCGGGATTAAAAAATAATCACCACACAAGGCTCTAAGTTTGCATCCCACTAAAACAAATCTACCTTCATTAGCTCAGAGTTTTACTTTGAAAGATCTTCTATAAAGGCAATGGGGAAAAGTATAGCCAAATTTCAGCCTGCACTGAAAAATCTGAAAATTATGGGACTTTGATGAGCCACTCCAGAGTTCCATTCTAGCAAGGATGGCCTGGGCCACTAGGTCCCAGTCTTCTTCCAGTATAGTTTTTTTGTGTTCGCTAGTAGAAAAACATTTCATTCCATTATTTTTTTTTCTAACATTACCCTTAAACGAGATTTTGCCTATGTAGTATATTTCCCTAATTGCACATTACTGTAAGGAGAATTATTAGTTTTTCTATATAATATAGAAAAACACTGAAAAATATTTATTAAACTAATAAAAATTACCTGAATTTATAAAATACTTCTAAAAATTGGTTTTGTTTAAACAAACTTAAAAATATCTTAAATCTTGACCATTTTCATTTTCTCCTCCATAATTGCTCTTAAGGTGAAAATAAGTTAATATAGTGCTGATCTTGGTCCTTTACAGGTAGTACTTACATAGGAACATATCACATTTTTTAACATGGTTAGGTAATTACATTTAATTAAAACTGAATCCTGTTCACCATTCAGTGTGTGAGATTTGCCAGCAAAAATTAAATAACAAATTGCCCATTTTTTTCCCATTTTTTGGAACTATGTGGCAAATATATATGTGTTCTGTGTCGGTTTAAAAAAAAAAATCCTTTCAGATTCAAATGTTTTCATATGTAGGGTATCAGTCCAAAAGTGGCACATTTTTTGTACTTGAGTCAAAATCTTTAATTTTATTGTTTTTTAGTTACACCCTGTTCAAACCACTTTTTGATCCTGACACTTAAAATTTTTTAATTACAGTCTTAGCACAGAAAGGAAGTCTTTTGGGGAGAGAACGACTTGTGGCCCGATCTAAACTGAAAGGTTATATTGGGCAATATATTACAATTCAAAATCAGGGGTGTTGAAACGTAAACTCCACACCCCTGACCAATATAGATTATGCTGGGGGAGGAAAAAAAAACCCAATGTAGACGTAGGTTATGTCGATAGAAAGAAGGCCTTTCCGATGGACATAGCTTCATTCAGGAAGGTGATGTTCCTATACTGACAGAAAAAACTCCTTGGTTGGTTGTAGGCTGAGTTCTTTACTACAGGGGCTTATGCTCCGTTGTAGTCTTCATAGTGTAGACATACATTTGTCGCCATAGGGTTGCAATATTGGAGTATTTTATAGCTTCAGGGGGGGCTTTACTAAAGTCGCCTGACCGTTATCACTGTGCATTACTTTAATTAAACTCTCTTATTAACTTTGACTTGTGTGTACAAACTGATAACTTTTATATGTACCTTTCAACGGAAAGATTTCTAACCATTTTTTTTAATAAATATTAAGGCCCTCTAACATACATGTGAGGTAGCTTCCTGTTTTACTGAGGTGCAGAAAGGCAGTTTCATTTGCTTAAGAGTCACATAATGAAATGCTTTGAGGAGATTTGGTTATAGAACTCAGACGTTTTGGCTTCCCTTCCCCTATGCTTGAATAGTGGAGATAACATTCACTACATAATTTTCTTTACTTTCTCTTATATTTTGCCTCTTCTACACTTTTTGCTTTAAAGAATAATTTAATTATCTTTGTAAGTGTGTAAGTTTATATTATTTTAAACTACAAATATTAGTTCATTTTTGAGATTCTTAAAACACTTTTGTCCATAAGATCATTTCCACATAAATGACTAGTTTTTATGCAGCCTTGAGTTGTGCAAATCATCTGAAGTTGTCTTATTTGTTCTTTGTGTGTTATTGTGGTTACATTATAGTAAAACTGGGATTATTGGAGTTGTTCATTGACAAGCTATAATCTGGAATCATGATGGTAAAGTACAAGTTCAAGAGAAAAACAGAAAGGAAGAAAAAACAAGGTCAATAATTTTTAAAATAAGAATTTTGTTTATAACTTGTTCTTAATTTTGACCTCGGTTCTTCAACAGCTTTTGTTTAAATGGGACTAGCAGTATGGGCACCAGTGTAGTTTGATTTTGCTGTAATCAAATTTAAAAATCATTTTTCTAAATAGCACAGATTTCATTAGTTAGTTTTAGAGTGATACATTCCTCCAAGCATTTAGGAAAAACAATTGCAGATTTTAGTAGTTTACATTAATCAAAGATAGTGAGGAACATGTGATTGATAGATTTATTTTTTTTTGCCTATGGCACACTATATTTTAAGTACTGGGTTAGCTACCAGTTGTGTTGGTCGTCAACATGAAGATTATCAGTGTTTTTTGTGTACATTGGTTTTTAAAAAAATGTTAAATTTAATAACTAAGGACAAGTAGAAAGCTAGGAGACCTCAGGAATTAAGAATCAGTTTTCATATGAGGCATCATACTCAAAAACTATTCTAATCTTAAATTTTGTCTAATTAGAGTTGCAAACGTAGTATTCTCTGATTGAAGCAGAAAATATACTGCAGTTTTTCTTCTTTGCTTACCACTGGACCATTTTATTTTATGGGATGTGCCTTGATATTCATGTCAGTGTGAGATTTCACTTCTGTTGCCTTTATACAGAGGTGAGGTTAGTATGGTTGTTAGTGTTTTGGCTAGGGTGTGGTTTTCTTCATGACTTGTGAAAATGGGAACACTTAACTTTGAAATGGCTTGCGGGGTTTTAATGTTAATTTTCCATTTTTACCCTGTTTGAAATATAATGTGCTCTCTGATCATGGATATGTTGCAGTTGGTGCTGGAAACATTTTTAATAGTGGGGTGCTGAAAGCCAGCCCTTCTTACCCCTGTTTGTCCCCAGCCCCCAGCTGGGGCCAGGGAGTAGAGTAGGCCGTATGGTCTCTGGAATGGAGGGGGGGAGGGGGTCTAGGACAGGGGTATAGGGTGGCTGGGGGCTCTGGCTGCCGGGGACCCTGCCATAAAAACCTTGGGGTGCTGACTGCACCTTCTGCACCCTTAATTCCCACGCTATGGATATGTGTCTGCTAACTTAACTTCAGTATTATGTACTTGGCCCAAATTTTTGTTTCATAGCATGGGTAGGGAGGAAGCTTTTTCACGATACAGGAGTATACCAATAGTGACTTTATGGTCACAACTGTGATTTTAGTGAGTTGTCTTCAGCAGCAGTTTCTTTGGAAGACAAAATACTGTTCTCTTTAAAGTGCAGTACATAATATGTGGACAGTGACTGCAAACTTTATAGATAGTCCACAGTTTGATTATTTGAGATATAATTAACCCATAGCCATACAGTGGTGATTCTGTTTTATCCTCTTAAGCAAATGGGCCCTAAACATAGCTCTTTGTGCCTCTTTGTGCTTAATTATAAATGTGTCTTTCCATGTTCTTATTGAGCATTCAGTGATTACTCTAATCAAGGAGGAAGATGTCATTGATGTCATAAATAAATATAAAATGAACTTCTTGTGCTCTTGTGATATTCTTCATCCCCTTTTTAAGCTGTTGTCAAGCATCAGAAATGTCATGATTCTATACTCTGCTACAGAGTTGAAAACATGAGTGACGTGCATGTCTGTGGACTTAATCGCCTCTTTCTGTCTACTACTTATTAACTGTGTGATGGTTTGTGGCGATGGTTTGGCACCATTTTCTACACATGGCTCAAAGAATAAGGTATTTGTGACAGTCCTCTTACAAATATATGTAGGGGTCCTAATTTCAAAAGGTATTTTGGTATTGGGAAGGTTGGAGAAGGTTACAAACCCAATACTATGACTATTTTGACCCCTCCTCTTTCTTTGTCATTCGTATCAACTAATAGGTCTCTTTCAGAATATGAGTTGTTAGCCAAGTTCAAGTTTTTTGTTCTGAATTTACATTATGCTGAGGTATCGGAGAGACAAGGTGGGTGATGGTAAATATCTTTTTATTGGACCACTTTCTGCTGGTGAATGCAGAGACGCAGAGCTCTTCTTTAAGATCTGTGTTGTAGGCTTGAAAGCTTGGTCTCTTTCACCAACAGAAGTTGGTCCAATAAAAGATTTTACCCTCATCCATTCTTGGTGTCTCTGATATCCTAGGGCCCCAACATGGTTACAAAGACACTGCACTAACAAACAAGTTGGGTAATTACATTGTAGTACACAATTAATTATTGGGAGAAGGTTTAAATCTGTTTTTCCACTGGTCTCCTGTTACTTGTGTCTTATTAATATCCCACGAGTTTAGTTGATTTATGGATGAGGATATTTGGGGAGACAGCATCTTCAAAAGGTTTTCAGTATTAATGCATGGTTTTCCAAGACTTAGGTAATTGATCTATTTGATAATGCTTTGGTCCTTGAAAAATATAAATAATTTGTTTCATGTTTGTTGATAGTAAAATATTTAAAGCGTCTGTACTTCGTCGCCCTTTCAGTTGTGTGTGCATTCCACTGCAAATCTTTTTTAAACTATTGACGGATTTGTTGTTGGTAATTGGCTTGTTAAGTAGATGTGTGAAAAGTTGCAAAGTTACTGTAGGTGTAAATAACCTTGAGATTTTTCTCACCTATTCATCAACATCTCCATACTTTGTGAAATAATCCTTTGGGGAAATTAAAATGGCTGTTGAGCGAGTGGGTGGATGAAGATACACAAAAATATTGATTTATTTTTATTATGGCACTCAAAATTTCAAAGGCATACAATACGCCCCCTGTCCCTGTAAGAATTAACCATCTACATAAAAACATAAAAATAAGTGGCTTTGAGTCCTTAGCGATTTGTCATTTCACTAGTTTAATTTTAGCAGTCTTATAGTCCTTTCATTTCAATTTTTATTTTTAAGCCTTTTTTTCATTTTATATTTTTATTACTGGCCATTTTTATCTTTTTAATTTTTTTCTTTTAGGTATACTTTTCCATCTTTGTCAGTATACTGATTTTTTTTAATCTATTACTCCAATTCATTACCTAATTGTTTTAATCTTTCCCCTATGTTTATTAACATATTTTGGCAAAAAAATGACTTCTGCAAACTAGAGAGTACCTCATTCTTAATCCTTTCCCTAGCTGACCACCTTACCAGCAAGTTTGATATGATTTCTTGCCTATGTATTTTGATTCTATTAAATTATATTTATCTGTGGCTTTAAATATAAGCTCTTTGAAATGCAGAGGGCCTGTGTTTTATGTATGCTGAGGAGCTCTAAAAGAATAATGTTTGCAAGAGACATCATTGATTTGAATTTTGAAATTAATTGAGGCTTAAAAAGGTAAAATCTTAAATTTTGTTTCCAAACATGTCAGTAGCTTTGAATTAAATGATGGAAAATTTATTTTTTCAGATTGACTTGCTTGTTCAAAAAGGTGAATTGGAAATAACACCAAAACAACCTTAAGCAAGACACCATGCCAGGGATCGGCAACCTTTGGCACACAGTCCTGCCAGGAAGTAAAGAACCCAGGCGGGGCCTGCCACGTCCACAGGTTCTTTTTATTTTTTTTTTTTTTTTTTTTTTTTTTTTTTTTCTTTTTTTTTTTTTTTTTTTTTTTTTTTTTTTTTTTTTGGCCGATTTGCGGCTCGCACTGGCCGCGTGTTTGCCGTTCTAGGCCAATGGGGGCTGCGGGGGAAGCGGGCAGCCTGCACATCCCTCAGCCCGTGCTGCTTTCCACCGCAGGCCCCATTGGCCTGGAACGGTGGAACTGCAGCCAGTGGGAGTTGTGGTCTGGAATCCGAACCTGCGGACGTGGCAGGTTAAACCAAAACTGGGCCCGGGCCAGCCGGGGGCTTACCCTGGTGGCCCATGTGCCAAAGATTGCCCGACTCTCTGCATTATGCTTATATAAATTTTACAAAGAGGCTATAACTTAAAGGGTTGTCACATGTCTGTGGCTAAATATTTTTAAAAAAGTTACCTTTTAATAAAAAAAAGGTTAAAAATTTCCCCAAAAACCCTAGATGGTGATTCTCAGAAGTTAATTTGTTTTGGGGCGCCCCAGCAGGTTTTAACTGCTCAATTGGTAGACATCTTGAACGAGGACTTATTTTTTTCAGGAGAGTGCTTGAGCACCCTCGGCAAAAATCAGTCCTTTTTTTAAAACATGTCCCAGTGGAGGATCCAAAATCACTGATCACTTGGACCTTTGGCCATATGTTCTGGTGAAACAGCTCAATTGCTTAAATTACTGTCATTGCTTGCTTTTTGCCTTGGTATGATTGTAATGGACAGGATGTGTCTGATTAGTGAGAGATGAGTTGGTTCATCTTTACCAAGAAGTGCTATTTGAATGTGCAAACAACAGTTTTTGATGTGAAATTGTCTTGTTAACTTTTAAATATTGAAGGACACAAAAATTATTTCAGTATTTCTTTTTATTTTAGGTTTTTGTAAACAAGAAGCAGCAACCTTTTCATTCGGGTGATAGACGAAACAGTGGAAAAAGAACTGTGTACCATGTGTTAGTATATTGAAGAGTGAGAATTCTTGGATTAGTGTCGGGTTTTGGATTGTAAAAAGGGAAATGAAAGGAGGAGAGTGAAAATGGCGGATGGAAAGGAAAATACCAAATCACAAGTCAATAATGGTACGAACGGAACAGACAGGTGAGAAACGAAGCTTTCCCTCATGAACAAAGTTCATGATAAATTCTCTTAAAAATGGGAATGGAAAAAGGTTGTAAATTGGGTTTTATTTTTTAGCCAAGTAAACACAAAGTTTCTTTCTGGCCCCTGGGCTTTGTCTTTCTGTGTCTGTGGATCAGCACATTGAAAGGCATTTACCAGAAATAGAAATTTAATATTAATGTTTTGACTTTAGATCAAGGATCCGCAACCTTCTCAGAAAGTTGTGCCACAATCTTCAATTTATTCACTCTAATTTAAGGGTTTCGCATGCCGCGGGTTAAAGACATGTTAACATTTTTAGAAGGTCTCTTTCTATATAGTCTCTAAATTATAGTAACTACACTACTGTTGTTTTGTAAAAAGTTATAATAAGGTTTTTAAAAATGTTTAAGAAGCTTCATTTAAAATTAAATTATAAATTGCAGAGCCCCCCAGACTGGTGGCCAGGAAACAGGGGCAGCATTGAGTGCCCACTGAAAAATCAGCTCGTGTGTCGCCTTCCGGCTACCCGTGCCCATTAGGTTGCCTATCCCTGCTTTAGATAATTGCAATATTTATTTGGGAAGAAATAGTTGTCAATTTGTTTTACAATTGCTGTATAAACTAATAGCCTTGCTAAAATGGTACACTGGGGCTTGCATTGCTGATTAGACTGGTTTGAAGATGTTTGGGAAAAATCTTTTTTTCTTTTATGCTACTTGCTATTTGGTGGAAAGAGCAACCCTTGTAGTTAATTATCTTGTAAGCTGCAGTTGTTTGTGTCTCCATATTAAACTAATTCAGAAAGGATATGTTGAAACTATTTGCTTGCTGCCTGTAGGTGAAACAAATCAAATAATCAACTATGATTTTAGATATTGTGCCTGATCCCTGCTTACATGCATATGATTGCAAGTTGTCTCTGAAGTTAAACAACTCCACAAGGGATATTTTCCTCGAAAATTGAAGGGTGTAAAAGGCATGACTACAAATAAAAGTATGTTGAACTGTGTGTTCTTTCACTCTGAGAATGGTTATAGTAAAAAAATAAATTAGTTACTTCTATTCACATTTTTGTTATAATAAAAGAACATGGAAGCATTCAGTGAAATTGAAAAAGGGGCAAATAGAAGACTGATAATAAGAATTTCTTTTTCCACGCACAGTTAGCCTGTGGAATTCATTGCCACAGTATGTCATTGAGGAAAAGTAGGATTCAAAAGGGGATTAGACATTTATATGAATAACAGGAATATCCAGAATTATCATAGTTATATGCCTGCAGGATTTCTGGCACCTCTTTTGAATACATGTGTTAGATATGGATCATTGGTTCTGAACCAGTATGGTAGACTTCTAGGTTGGCAGTAGGTTCTGAGCCTGGGGAAGAGTGGAAGTAGGCCTTCTAGGCAACCCTTACAGCTTGCTTGCATGAGAAACTTTATTACTGGTATAATGTAAATTGTGAATTTTAACTGCTGTAATTTTACAGGTATAACTCCCATGTGGACATTCTTAATCTGGTATGAAAGGGATTTTTTCCGGTTATTTTTGTCACTTTCTGGAGGTGCTTAAGCTAAACTGAAAAAGCCACATTTATTTTGGAATTAGATTGTCCACACAGAGATTTTATACCAATATGACTTAACTATAATGGTATAACTATACTGGTATAATGAAACAAAAATTCTCATGTAGATGAGCCTTAAGGTGAGATCCGGTTTCAACTCTAGTCCCCTCCTCACCCTGTCACTACCCTGGAGATCCTCAAGAAATTGCAGTTTCATAAATCAGCCTAACACTACTACAGATACAACACTATAAAACTGAAGCTGAAAATTCTTGTTCATGCTATGATTGGTACAACTTGTTACCGAGTGTGTTCCAGTTAAACACTTTCAGTTTAGGTTGTCTCTGTTATGGTACTTCTTCCACATGTGGTACTTTCCCCAACCCTAATGGGGTTCTGTCTAATGGGTGGGTGGTAAGTGTGGAGAACACACACACTCATATTCACAGTTACACTGGAGTATTTTTTAACTATTCTAATTTTGGGGGGTTCATCTAGGATTCTTGTAAACTTTTTTGGATAGTCCTAGATGTAAATGTTACAAATTACACTGACCATTAATTGCAAGGAAGGTTACCATCTAAACTTGAACAAAAGCCAAAGGTTGTGTTTGATTAGCTGCAATCACATAACTATTATATGTTTAGATGTAGATAAATCACTTAAGTACACATATTAAAGTACACTAATGACTTCTGGTTGGTCATTTTCATTTTGTTCATCTTGTTTGAAATCCTAGAGGAGTTCTAAGTTAACTTACGTCTCAGTTCTTGCTATCAAATTTGTGCCAACCAACCTTGCTTCTTGTATAACCATGAATAAGCCATACTCTCAGTCCTAATACTTTTCTAGATTCTTTACCTCAAAAGCAATGCAAGCTAAGATTTATTATTACATGGGAGACTAGTTGGCTTCTGCCTTCTTGTATTGCTTATGTTCCAAACATTAGCCACTTGTATGTTTGCCTTTGTTGATGCTAAATATAGATGGCGAAGCTCTGACTCTCGGACTAATTTCTTGGCTGATCTTTTGGCTGGCCTCTTCAGTTTGGGCTCTAGTGCTATTTTGTTCTAGTGACTAGGAAAATGTTCTTAGGCTTTGGTTGCAAGGCTAGACTCTGACTTGATTTCTCCTTGTTCCACATGCTCCATGCTAAAGTATATCTTGTAGTCAAGCAACTCAGTTCACCTACATCATATTCCAGCTCACACCAGTGTGCCATATGAAGCATAGAATATATTGTATATATGAAGTTGGGTTCTGAGTAAGCTATTTCTTCTAAATAATGAAGGAATTCTAGGACTCATGTTACTGTAACCTGAGAGCGTTTAGTGCAGTAGTTAACTGCCATGTTTGTGTTCTTTCTCTGTCATAACTAGCTAGCAAATCACTCATGAACATGTATATTAAATTCTGATGTGGCTGTTTAATGCATTTTTTCATTTAGAAACATGAGTAGAGCATAGTAGTGCTTTACTTACCTGGCCCTGGTTTTATAACTTCACAGTTGGGGGGAAAGTCCTTTGTCTCTTCAGAAGTGTTTCTTTTTATATAGGATTATAACTGAGCTCAAAAACAGAATATACAAACTAACTATTACTCTGGGGGATTATAATTAACATGAGATGTTCATTGTAGTAATTAAGAACTCTTATCTGCTTACATGAGCTATAAGGCATTTATATTCATTAAGCTGAAGAGAATAAAGTGCAGTACAATTAGATATCAAACTGAATGTTACTTTTGTTACCAACCTCTTCATTAATCAATACCGGAATCACTTTGAAGAACCTGTTAAACCTTCCTGTGTTAAGATAGTAGAAACATGGTTTGTGGAATATTTATGGTTTGTAAACATCAGAAAAACAGAACTTTTTTTAAAAGGGGACACTTAAAAGTAAGGAATTAGTATTCTGCCATTTCAGATTTGTTATTACAAGTTGAATCTTTATCTATTTATTATTTGCATGACAGTAGTGGCTAGAGTGTTAGGCATTGTACCAACACATAGTAAGAGATGGTGTTCACCTTCGTTTATCTTCTCACCCACTACCTTCTCAACTTAAATTATCAACTCTTCAAAGTAAAGTGACTTGCCTAAGGTCACGTGGGAATTTATCTACTGAGCCACATAGCCTCTCAAGGCAATGCAAATATTCCCAAACCCTGTTGAGCTTGCCTTCTGTCTGACAAAGAGTAACAGCAGAAAGATACAGACCTGCTGTTTTTCTAGTAATTATCTTTGCAGTGTCAGAAGAAGAGGTACTGGAACAAATGATACTTTTAAAAAAAAAAAAAAAAAAAACCAAGTGTCACGTGGGCCAGGGAACTGTAAATTCAATAGTTCTGGGAAAGAGGGGGCTTTAATTATGAAGTAGTTGAACTCCTTGCAAAAGGAGTTACAATATTCTTAATTAAAAATAAAGCTTACTGTTATGTTTCTGGGAAGAAAACTGGGAGGTAGGCAAAAAATTGTTATTGGCCTTTTATTTAAAAAAAAGGGCTTTTGGTTTAGGGCAGTGTTTTTCCCAATAATATAAAAACTTGGGGGGGTGGGGGGGGGGGGACCAACCGCTTTGGGTGTTGGGGAAAAAGGGCCCCTGGTGGGCCAGGGGCCAGGGGGGCCGATTATACCTGCCATGGGTTCCGTTTAGGGGTCACAGGCCCAAATACGCAGCTTCCCGTTGGGCCGCGGTTTATTGCACGCTTTCCAGGGCCAATTTGGTAGGCCGCTGGAATGCAGCAGCCAAGTTTACGGTTACCTCAAAGCCAACGCGCTGCTTTTCCTGCAAAGCAAACCCCCATTTGCCTGGGGGAGCTCTGCGGTAGGCGAACAAACGCGGGGGCCAGGTGGGAGCCACGAGGGCGATTTTGGGCCGGAAACCTTGGTGGGATGGGGGTGCCAGGTAAAAATCTATAACCCGGGTCCGGGGCCCACCCAGGGGTCTTTTTCCCCTTACCACCAAGCGGTTTGTCCCAGGTTTTGGGGAAAAAATACCACTTGCTGTGGGGGTAAATTCTGAAGGGGGAAATTAAAAGTGGACAAATAAGGGGTCGTACAAATCTTGTTAACCTGGTTCCATGGGGTTTAGAAAATGATTAATTTAATAAATTTATCCATATTAAAACAGTTGGATAAAATTCATTGATGTGAATTTTTTGGTGTCCCATAAATAACCACTTAGGCTTGGTTTTGGTAGAAGGGACAAATAATCCATCGTACGCCATCTACTAGGAGAAAATCTTTGATAAACCATGGGTCAAATATAATTTTTAATGGAGGGGTATTTAGAGGCGGGAGCACCATTATACCATCTTGGGGGACCCTTAAAATTGGAATTTGGGGACTTTAGGAACTGGAAGGGAAGGCAATCTATAACTACAAACTTGGGCCCAGGTATTGTTTGTTTTGTGCATGTTATTTTTTTTGTACCAAGGGCTTTTCATTCAGTCTGAGTCTAATGTAGACGGGGGGCTGTCCTCGGGGGGACTTTCTTCATGCACTTCTCGGGAGGAGTACGGAAACAAGACAGCTTTCTTGCAATGGACCAATCCCTGATTTGGACTTTCGACTATAGGTTTTCACGGGTGTTTTTTTTATGTTTGGACATTGGTTTCCCGCCCCCCAGCTAGATTTGCTGTTCGGAGAGGAGAGGGTTTCACGGGTAACCGTTTTTTCTGACTCTTAACTTCGATACCAATTGTTTATGGCCCACCAAATTGTTGTCATTTCGTCTGAGGGGGGGGGGGGGGGACTGCTTAGTTAACTCAATTGAGTTAAACCACGATTTGATAATGATCAACCTCTTTTTTTTTGGCATGTTCTATGGTAAAGGGCCTGGGGATTTCTTCCTTAGCAATGACTCTGGCCATACCACTTTTTGGAGTAGGTTTTATTGTTGGCATTTCTCTAACTCACCTTGCACTCTTCCGTTTCCCTATTCCAAGAACCTGCCTTTTATTTCTGTCTGGGGAAATTGGACATAGTGGGGATGGGGCTGGGAATAACTCCAGATGTCTTTGTTCTTGCGCAGTTTTTTTTGGGGCCCCTGGTTCTAGAAGCAGGGAAAAGCACTATGGACGGCTTCTGTTCTAATTTACATGTTTTCTGTATTTTTTTTTTTTTCCCAGGGGGGGGGAATTTTTTTTTATTATCTCCCCCCTCCCCCACCCCCCCCCCACTAAAGTAATCCTGGCTGGATTAGTAGGGATCTTTTTCTTGGGATAATTATAATGTGAAACTGTTCTAGTGGGCTTTTCTATTAGGATTTGTTTTAATGTAGTGTGGTCTGCTTTTCAGTATTCTTCTTTTTTTCTGTAATGCTAGGGTGCTTTTAATATCTTGTTAAAAAAAAACAGATCTTTAAATATCTGTTTTGTACCCCAACTTCTCCACACTGTTTATCTTTCTGGATAAAGGTTTATGGGATTTTTTAACCACCACCCTGTTTGTTTTATACTCTAGACCTTTTCAAAATAATTTGTTCATTCTTTAAAATTGTTTGTGGTGATTTTTGGGAAAAAATATAACACATTCATAAATAAAGGTATGTGTAAAAAATTTAAACAATTTGGGTGAGGAGGAATTAAAGGATTTTTTCAACATTGTGCATTATATGTTTCTTCTTAGTGTCGCTTTTAATGTTATATTCCATTCTAAAAATATTGGCATAAAAAAGATAAAATTAAATTCACTTTAAATCCCCTTTTTATAAAGATTTGCTATTTTTATGTCTACAAAGTAGGAAAAGGGTTATAACAATCAAGTTACTGCTTCAACAAGCCTTTACTTTAAAGCGTCTATCATGTTTATTGTATAAACAATTGAAATAAAAAATATTCTTATTTTTTTTTTAAGGAAGGCCCTAACTATATTGAGTTTAAAATAACTTTTTCAGATGCAATTAATGCTGTTTTCTTTAAAACACATTTAACCATACTTAGGGGCATAAGGACCCCAGGGGGTCGGGGCAAAACCTTTCAGTTTGTTGGTGTGCCACAAAAGTCTTTCATTTTATTTAACTCTAAATTTTAAGGTTTTTCACGTGGCTGGTAATTACATTTTAATACATTGTTTTTATGGATGGGTCTCTCTATAAAAGGTTCTATAAAAACTATTGTTGTATTTAAAGTAATACAAGTTTTTTTTAAAAAACGCTTAAAGAAGGCTTCATTTTCTACAAATTAAAAATTAAAAAATGCAGATACTATTATTTCAGGTTTAGTTTGCCAGTGTTTGGTTCTTAACCTGGGGTGGCACGGCACCCCATTGGGGGAAAGGGTGGCCGGCTTGGCAACGATATTTTGGGCGCACTAGGTGCTATACTAAGTACTTCCACCCTTGTGGGACACCCCCCCAACCCCCCCCGCAAATCAGTTCATTGAGGGGCCAAATCCCAAATGGGGGAAAGGGGTGGTGGCCTTTTATTAGGACCCCCAGGGGCTTGGCTTCCACAGGTGGAACACACGTTTCCCCCCCTTCCCCACCCACCGGCCACTTCCGGATAGGGTAGGGTTGCCACACCAAGCCCCCCCCCACACCAAAATAGGCCCTTTCCCCACCCCCCACCGGGCCCCAAAAGGTTCCCACTCACTGGCTTTGCCAAGGGCTTTAGGGCTGCTGGCAGCAAGGCTCGGGGGCAGGGAGGTGTGATCTTGCCTTTCCCCAGGAGGCACCAGAAAAAAGGCCCGGCACCTTGGCAGGCCCTGGCCCATTGCGATCCATAGCAGCGAGGCCACCTAGCCCATGGTGAAGGGCTGGCGCGGTGCAGGGGTTTGCCCTAGCAGCCTGTGCCACTAGCTGGGAGCAGGCTCCTACTTGACCCCCCCCCCAAACCCCTTCATGCCCAGGGGCTGCGGGCCCATAGCCCAAACCCCACAGGGGGGGGCTCCTGCATGGCTGCAGTGGTGGGAGTTGTATTGTGGGGCGGCCAAGCCCCCCTTGCGCCCCCCCCAGGGCTTCCCCCTTACACACTAGGGTTTTTTTTTTTACCTTTAATATTTCAAAAAATCAAAAAGAAAGGGAGAGACGCCTAAGGGCCCCCGCCTCTAAAGCCCCACTCCCTCCCACTTTCACACACACCTGGGATCCCTGGGGACCCCTGTCAGACACCCCCAATCCCCGTGCAATTTTGCTCCCTTTGTTCCCCCTGGGGGACTGGCCCCCCTTTCCTGGGGGGGGGGACCAATTGCTTAATTTAACTGCCCCAAAAGGAACTCCCACCCAATTTAAACCTAAGCCTCCCTGTGTTTCCCTGGACTGACCCCTTTTTTTTTTTTTTCCTGTGGACCCCGCCAATGACGGGGGTCCGACCCTTACCTGGTCCCAATGACTTTGACAAACCAAACGTTTTTTAGCCACACCCCTGCCCCCAGGTGGGGAACAGACCACCCCAGGGGACTCCCCACAATCCCATCTCCCATAAAAATACCCCACTTCACCAACCCACATGACAGGGGGGACCCCCCAGTGAACTCCCAATATTCCCATCCAATTCTATCCATTGCTCCACCAACTGGCCCTCAACCCTCCCTTTTTACACCATTTGCCCTTGGCAGTTCAGGAGACTCGGGGGGCTCACCATTGTGGGAGAGGGGGGGCAATAAAAAAATAAAACCTTCCTCCATGGGAGTGCATGAGTGGCAGGCAGGGAAAGGGGGGGAGGCTTTGTAGGGGGAGGGGGGGGCCAGGCTGAGGCTCATTATCTTCGGGGGGAAAGGCTGGGGGAGCATGCCTTGCCTGGGGGGGCTATGGACCCGGTTGCCACCCTCCCCCATTGTGGGGGGGGGGCCTTCCGCAAGGGAAGCAAGATAGCATTTGCAGGCCAGGCGGGGGGGTTCCCTGCGCCAACCCCCCCCCCCCCGGGCTTGGCCGGTTTGCTCGGGGGCACTGGCAGGCTCCTGGGGGGACTGTGAGCCACTGGCCCCCCCCCACAGGGGAGGGGGGGGCTATTGGGCCCCCACGCCCTGGCGGGGGTTCTCACTTCTCGGGGGTGCTGAAGGAAAAACCCGAAAGTTGTGGGTTAAGGGGTGAGAGCTTGGGGGGGGGCATGCCTGCCGCTGGTCTGGGATCCCGGCCGGCAACCCCGCTCAGCCGCCTGCCAGCTGAGTGAACAGAACCCCAGGCCAGCAGGATGCTGAGCGGGGCCGCGGCCGGGACCCTGACCGCAGCTGCGTGCCAGGCAAAATCGGCTCGCGTGCCAAAGGTGGCACGCGTGCTGTAGATTACCGACCTCTGGCATAGACATTAGTGAGCTAAACATTTCTCCAATGTAAGCTTTCCACAGTGAGCCTGAATCTGATTAGAAAATACTTCTGGCTTCCTGGGCCTTTAAAATCCAAAGAAATTACCCCAAATATGTTAAGAATATTGAAGTGTTTTATACAGAAACAGATGTATATATCAATATCTGGATACTAGGCAACTTTGCAGTGCAAAAATTGGGTGATTCTGTGTCTAACTGGCCATTTGCAAGTAGTTGTTGAATACACGATTTGCCTATGAACAGTGATATTTCTAGAGCCTACTAAAAACTTGACCATGTAACAATATTTAAGTTTGAATACACTAATTTTATTCTGATATTTTATCTTTATTTTCATACATTTAAATGGAATATTGTTTTGCCATTTTGTTGACATTGTTTTAAATGTGGTCTCTGTGTTCATGTTAATATTGTAAGTCACCTTAAGACATTCTGTATTAAAAATAACTTAGTATCATCTTGAAATAGTGAAAATCTAGATGAAGGTTACTCACTATTGTGTTAAAGTAGTAGTATTTTCATGAGCTTATTGGTTGTCATCATGTGTCCTATTGGGAAACAATTGTCATCATGATGATAGTTAGAAAAAGTACAGTACGCACAGCATTTAAAACCAAACAAATTTTTTAATAGATTAAAAAACCTATTATGACAGCCTTAATTTACATTAATCTTTACTGTCTACAAAATGGAGCTTTACCACCAATAAAGCTGCTTGGTTTTTTATGGCTTAAGTTCCCTCCTTTAAATAATTTAAGTTAGGTATTATGTATTGGGGACACCCACGTTATTTTGACGGGAAACTTTGAATACCCCAATTTTCAGTTTTTTTCTTATGAAATATAATTTATCTATATAGGTCTTTGTGAAATTTTTTTTTATACATCATGATATTTGCAATATTTTGAAAACACTAAGACGAGGCCTGGGAATAAATTAAGGGAAGTTTGAAAATGGGAAAAACAAAAATTTATTCAGGTCTCTAAATTTATCAGGGCACTGTCCTGCCTTGGTTTGTTTTTTTTTTTTTTGCCATTATATATTATTTCTTCCTAATTGTAAAATTGTTATCTGAGATTTCCACATGGGGAAATATGAAATATTTGGTTTGTTGATCTTAAGGGAAGGAATGAACTAGTAGATTCATAACTTCTGATTGATGCTTAACCTAATTTGCAGGCTATTTTACTGTTTTGCAAGGTTGTTAACTTTGGGCATGACCTTTTTAAAAAAACAAAATAAATAAAATATACAAATATCCAAATATTTGCATCAAAAACTTCATTTTGGGAAAGAGGGGCGGGAATAAAGACAAGGGGGTATTTATTTCCAGGTTACAAATACATTTGGAGTGTTAAAATTTTGTGGTTTTCTTATTTTAAAATTTAGTGATAAATTGTGTATATAATGTAAGTAGGTTTTTTCCTGGTAATTTTTGGTTGTTCTTTTAAAAAGCTTTCGAAAAGTAATTCTTATACCCCAATAATCAACTTCCGGAAAAAGAAGCATGTTGTTTGTAGTCCACTACCCTTTCCTTCCTTTCATTTTTAGTTTCACTTTTTCCTGTTGTGGTATCTTATTTCTTTTTCCACCTCCCTTGTTTTCATTTTCCTTTCTACTTGGCTTTTCATTTTTAAAAGAATTATAAATGCACAAAAAAAGGCTGTTCTGTAGGTTTTCACCAATATCCAGGGCCTGGGGCTTTGCGATTTTAATGTTTATATAACTATAACCCAAGGGAGATAGGTGCAAAATTTACTTTATTTCTTATTTGTATTATACTTCCCCCTTAAATCTAATTGATAGCCCATAAAACATTTTAACAACTTCCCAATGCTTACCCGTGCCTACTGGGGGGCTGGAGTCGTTGCCAAAACCGTCTTGTTTTTTTCCAGATTTGAGGAAATATGGGGGAACAAGGGTTCAAATTTCAATGGAAAAAAAGCAAAATAACTGGGAGTTCCAGGGGAAGTCTGACCCAAAAGGGCTTTTGGTGTATCTAATCACTAGACCACCACTGCAATTAAAATATGGTTTGTGTTTTTGAAATGGAAGGGAAGGAATTCTAGTTGGTTAGAATAAATCTTTTACCTCCAGGACAAGTGTACTTTTAGTTTTGTCTTTTAAACAAAAATGGCAGGGGGCTGCTATACATCTTTCTTCTAGAATAAAAGCAGTTGTTATCTTGGCAGGTACCCTATGAGTAATAATTCTGGCTTATTTATCCATGCGCCGACGCCTTTGGGGAGCGGAGAGGTGGCCGGAGCGTGGGAGCAGCTCCGGAGTAGTGGGAGGCTGGATGGTTTTTTAGGCCTGGACATGATGGAGAGGATAGGGATAGCCGTGGAGATCATGTTTTCCAATGACCCAATTGCCCTTTTTTTTTCATGGTGTTCTTGTTTGGGAATAAATAAATCCAGCCACCCAAGTAAAAGGTCCATTGACTTTGTCATGATTTTCCATTTTTCACCGTAAGCTTGCTAATCATCTGCAAAACTTCATTAAGATAAAGCTTTTTCCCATAAATTCATAAAATGCTTCTCTGTGGGGGAGGTTGGACTTTATTTGGATCAATAAGTTGCATGGGATTTTCAGATGGGACTTTGGAAAATCACTTTTTTTTATAAAAGAGCTTTATAGGGGGAAAAAAAAATTCAACTGCAGCGACACTTGGGTTATGTTGACAACAGCTTTTTTAATGAAAAGGTGTTGTTGTGTGTGTGTGGTTGTTTGGTGTGTGTAATATTTTATATTATATATAACTATTATATATTATTAATATATATTTTATATTTATGTTATTTTTTAAGAATGTATATTTATATTGATTTTGTTTTAATAAAATGGGCTTATTGGGGACATGTTTTCTGTTGTACGATTTCTGGATGTTTCTGTCTGGTTTCACTTTGAAATGGGTTTTTACCTCCCACCAGGATGATAAGAGAGTACGGGAATGTTATTTTTTTGGCAGTGTAATTTGGCAGTGCAAATGATGGACAGGCAACTTAAACCAGTGCTTTTTGTACTTATGGAAAGAATTATTCTTGGGAATGTAATGAGGGGTGATGTTGATTAAACAATTTTTCTTCACTCAGCTTTTTCACACAGAAGGGAAAAACTCAAATATTTGTCAATTCCAAATAATTAGTTTTTATCTGGGGAGAGGCTTGACTCATTTATGGAAAATTGTTAGTATACCAAAATAACTTTAAAAAACAAACCCAACCCATAGGGGGAGCACAAGGAAAAACATGTTTTTACGCAATTTGGCTTTCATAAAAATATATTATTAATTCTGACTGGCTGTTAAACATTAAGGTGTAGTGGGCTTATGGTAATTTGGTTAAAATGGCAAATTCGCCTCAGAGCCTGGCAACTCCATTTAATTTAAATAGTTGAGGCTGAGTTTTTTTTATTACCTTAAAGCAAGGAATTGAAAACTACTGGTTGCTTTGTATGAAAATTGTTACAGCGGCATTTGGTCCCTCCTCAAAATTAAAACTCCCTACTGTAGTGTTAGATTGGAATTTTCTTGTGGGAGGATTTTAAAAGAGTAAAAAAAATGTTAGTTTAAAATAATTAGCTAAAAAAAAATGGGTCCTTTAAGATTTTTTTATACGTAGTTTACTTGGGTGGGTCAAGGGGGTGTTTGTTTTTTATCCCCTGGGAGGATTTGTAAAAATTAAAAAAAAAACTCTTTCCAAATTTCCCTTTTACAAGTTTAATCTCATCTACATAGATCTTGTGCTTAGGCCTTGCCAGTTTTTAAAATGTTTAGTTGGAATTTATATGGTAAATTTCCCCCCCCATTTATTTTCATAAACTGAAAAGTTTCTTTCCTTTCAGCCAAAATGGGCTGTAGAATAAGTATTTTTCTAACCTCTGAGGAAAATTCCATTTGGGGGACCCTTCTTTTTCCATAAATATTGGGTCTGCCATTCCTTTCCCATTGTTCTACTGTAGTGTGACTGATGGGGGCACACAGATTTTCCCCTGTTGGGTTAATAATGGGGGGACTGGAAGTTAATTTCACCTTCTTCCTGATGTTGTATCCTCTCATGTCCTCCCTGAGACAGCAAAACCATGGGCCGTCCAACAATTGTTCCTTTTTGATTGAAGAAAGGTTCGGGGGTCTTTCACTTTCATTTCGATTATTTTGGGAGCTGGTGGCCCATTTTTGGGTTGAAATAAAGCGGTGCTTTTGTTTTCCATTTTTGGTATTTTTTCTGTGCTGAGGGGGAGGAGAGGAGGTAACGGAAGGATGGAGTTGTAGAGGTTTGCTAAATGGGAAGGTTGAAGTGTAAAGGTGGGAAAGATAAGGGTAAAATGGAAGAGGGGGGGGACCAAGTTGGAAAGGGTGAGTGGAAGGGAGGGTTTGTTGTCAGGGGGGTTCCTTTCCCCACTCTTGATAACTTTTGAGGCGTTATAGATAGGGTGGGGGGGACCTGGGCATGAAAGACTCACCTAAACGCTTAATTTTCTACCAACAGGTTTTATGGTTAAAAAACCTGATACGGTCTGCCACCACCCCAAGGTGATTTTTAAATAAGAATACACAGGGGGAGGCAAATGGGTACCACTTGGGTAGTTTTCCTATTGCCACAAAAACATCCCCTCTACTCCAAGCCCTTACTCCCCCTCTTTCCTGGGGAGGCTTTTGAGAATAATATACCTAAATCCAGTTGGGTTTAGACGTTATAAGTGATTCAAAGGGGGGGTGGGACACAAAAACCTTACTGGGTCTTTGGTACAATGTGAGGTAAATTCACGAGTTACTGGATGTTTTCTTATTAAAAAGAAAGGATTTTTATTAAAAAGATAAATGTGTTAAAAAATCATCTTCTGTAACTTCCCTGTTATATTTGTTTTTTACCCACAAGACTTCTTCAATATTAGAGACTGTGCAATGGAGCGGGGGAAGACAAAATTGGAGGGGGCTAGAGAGAATTGCTGGGTAGGAATTGTATGGGGTTTTTATAGGATGCAGGGTAAGTGTGTGCAAAGTAAGTGTTGGAGTTGTAGAGAAAGAGGGAAGGAGATGGGATTTCTAGGGGGTGTATTCCAGGAGGTTAATAAGCTAGGGGGAAGGTATAGATATCAAGATGGCAAGGTGGGGGGAATTGGGGGAGCGGAACATGGGCGGAAGGGGGAAAATAATTTTGTTCTCATTTACAACTGTTAGGAACAGGGGCCAGACTCACCCCTGGCAGTCGCCATCTTGCTTGAGTTGGGGACTCTGTAGGGAGAGTAAGCCTTCTTTTTCCAGCAGCTGGAGCGCCCTCTTTGGCAGGGGGACTGGTGGAATCCGCCTGGGCCTCTGGCCCCCCCCATGGTTCCCTCCCCTGGACCTGGATTGCCCTTTCACATGGGGGTGCTTTTGGCCCCTGGGCAGTGGGAACCCCTTTCTCTCTGGGTCGTTTCCCCTGCTCCAGGGAATAATACCCACTACATCCTCGTATTACCCCACGCCTTGCCCTCAGTATTTGGCTACTGCACAAAAGTCATTGTCTTACCCCACACTCTTTGGGGCATGACTGGCAGTAATCAAGCCTGACTCATCCACAGGGGGCAAATTGGGGTGTTGGGGGAATTTCTGCTGCCTTGGGCACGTACCCCTGGGTATTCCGGCCTCTGCAAACCTCCCAGTAGTAACCTGTTGGCCCAATTGCTAGGCCACAGCCTGGGGCTTTCCACAGGCTGGAGTCTCCCCAGCTCCCAGGGCCGGCTCTAGGCACCAGCGCTCCAAGCACGCGCTTGGGGCGGCGTCCTGGGGGAGGGCGGCAGACGGCCCCGGTGGACCTCCCGCAGGCAAGCCTGCGGGAGGTCCACCGGAGCCGCCGCCCCCTGCCCTTGCACAAATCCTAGAGCCGCCCTGCCGCCAGCCGCAGCCGGGAGTCAGAGGGCTCTGCGCTGCCTGCCGCGGCGGGCAGCCCAGAGCCCTCTGACTCCCCGCAGCGGCTAGGATTTAATAGGCTCTGCGCTGCCTGCCGCGGGGGCAGCGCAGAGCCTTCTGATTCCCCGCCGCGGGGAGGGGGGCTCGGGCCGCTCGGGGCGGGGGGACGGGGGCTCGGTCCGGCCGGGCCGCTGGGGGGCGGGGGGACAGGGGCTAGGGCGGCGCTCC
>NC_059079.1:0-33956 GCF_020497125.1 Mauremys mutica
AATGTGCAGGATCAATCATTAACTTAATTGATTGACTGAAATTAATCTGGCACGGTTGGATCTTAGGGTTCTCAGCCTGTTACTACTGTAGTGGCAGCTAGGCAGATTCTCAGGCCATACATATACCAGTATGGTATACTACTTTTCACTAATACCTCTTTAATAGTGCTATTTATTCTTCTTACCTGAACAGAGGACTGGGGTCAGATATGGAATGTTGCATTTCAGGCTGATCTCTAGGGCTTGTAACATTATCGTTAAAAATTTGCCCCACAAATGCACTTTCATTATCTGAGTCTCAGGGGTACCATAGCTGTACACTTCAGATGAAAAGCCTTTTTAGCTGCAGTTCTAGCACTATTAGCCCTAGTGGGGAATGCATCCACCCATCCCAAAACGTGCTCCCGTGGACTCCGGAACTCCACCAACCGCGAACGGCGGTGGCGGAGTCGACGGGGGAGCTGTGGGCTTCGATCCCGCGCGGCGTGAGGACGGGTAAGTAGTTCAAACTAAGGTAGTTCGAGTTCAGCTACGCTATTCGCGTAGCTGAACTTGCGTACCTTAGTTCGACCCCCCACCTAGTGTAGACCAGGCCTTAGATACATAGACACACATTTTCAGGGTGAGCCTTCCAGCCCCAGTGAGGATGTGAGCTGTGAGTCTGGCTAGAAAGCTGGCATGTCATCAGCAAGGCAGCAAAATCACCAGTGAGCATTCCATAGCTGGAAAGAACTTGCGATGAGCCAGAGGGCTGGCAACGTCAGCTACGTGAATAGCGTAGCTGAAGTTGAAGTATCAGATCGATTTACCTTGGGTCCTCACGGCGCGAGATCGACGTCCGCAGCTCCCTATGTTGATTCCCGTTACCGCCGCTCGCGCCGGTGGAGTTCCAGAGTAGACAAGCATGCTTTTGGGGATCGATATATCGCGTCTAGAAGAGACGTGATATATTGAGCCCCGAAAAATTGATGGCTACCCGCCGATACAGTACCCTAATTTTAAAGGACAAAATAGATGATCAGCATCAAGAGGAGATTGCAGCACAGTCTCTTTACTGGCAAAAATGATCTCAAAAGGCTCATTGTCATAGTGACAATCCTTGCTACCCAAAACCTAGCATGGCACTTCAGTTCAGCTGCATGTGCCAAACAATGGAAACTTCCTTAAAATTGTGGAGCTGATGGCTGAATTTCATGCTGTACTCCGGGAGCATCTAAGAAGAGTCCTCACTCAAGAAATGGACACACCCTATAACTATTCAAAATTAGATCATACAGCTACTGACAACAAAAATCAAACAGGAAGACTGTGGCAGATCTTTAGTCTGAAGTCAGCAAGCTATTATTCTGGACTGCACACCTGACATCAGCCATATCGAACAAATGGCTTTAATGGTGCGTGTTGTAACAACAACAGAAGCTAATGAAAAATGTCCCTGCAACTGTGTCAGAGAACATTTTCTGGACTTTATTGACATTGATGCTACTACAGGAGCTAGTATGACAAATATGCTTCTTAAAAAGCTGGAAGATACGGGAATAGTGCTAGTTGACGTGAGAGGTCAGGGTTACGATGCTGGTGCCAATGTGAGAGGCGAGACCAGAGGAGCGCAGACGCGGATCTGAGCGTTAAACTCTCGAGCTTTTTTTGTCCCATGCAGTTCTATTCATTGAACTTGGTGGTCGGTGATGCAGCATCGCCATCTAGTGACGCTACTGAAATTTTTACTAAAAGAACAGGCGTGCTCATGGCACCTTAATGTCGAACAAATGTATTTGAGCATAAGCTTCCGTGGGCTACAACCCACTTCATCGGATGCATAGACTGTAACATATAGTAAAGATATATAGACATACAGAGAACATGAAAAGGTTGGGGGCGGGTTTCCTGACCACTCTAAGAGGCTAATTCATTAACACGAGGGGACAAGTTTTTGAAGCGATACTCAAGATAGCCCATTTCAGACACTTTGACAACAAGGTGTGAGGTTTAATCATTTCATTACCTAGTCTAAACGTTCCATAATACAGATAGAGAGAGACTTAAGTACACAATGAGGCTAAAGGCATGATGAAAACCATGTGTGAAATCATGGCTCCAGTGAAGGCGATGGCAAAAGCCGTCCTTTTGCTTATTTCCTACCCCCAACATTTTCTGGCTTCTCCTTTTTGTGGAAACGCTCCCTACCAAGTCACCAGGAGAGAAACCGAAATACTTTCTCAAAAGCATACCATGAGAAATTTGTCTCTAGCCCTGATCAGGAATGAATTTCGAAGTCTGACGGCGTGAGTATTCACCCACGAAAGTTTACTCGTCTGTCCCAGGATTCATTCTCTCTTTTCTGTTTGGTAATTTTCACAAAGCGATCGCTACCAAACCACTAGGAGAGATGGCTCATGGCTTTTACAGCAGGACTCCATGAGTAATTTGCCACTAGCACGGATGAGGAATGACTTTCTCGTTTGTTAATTGTTTTCAGACCCGAGCTCTACCAAACCAGCAGCAGTTTAGCCTAAAGACGTCTAGAGTAAAATTCTGCAAGAAGTCATGATTAGCACGGGTCAGGAATGACGTTCATAGTTTTAGTTTTTTTCGTGAACGAGTCTTTAACAAAGAAACACGGGCGAATACTAATGGCTTCGAAGGCCCATGCGATGAAAAATTTTGTCACTGCTCATTTTGAGTATTTTTCACGAACCGAGCTCTACACAACTACCAGGAGGGAAACTGAAAAGCTTGTAGAGGATGATTCCATGAGAAGTTTATCACTATCATTAGAGAGCAATTGAATGGTCATTTTTACCAGGTTACATGACCTGATGTCTAGCAAACCAGGAGGGGAGAAGCCTAACGGCTTTCGAAGGAAGCTTGCCTTGATAGGGCGAGTCTAATGTCAGCCCTACTTCGCGGACCCCCTGGAACAGGCTGCAATGAAACCTATGACTTCACCCACTTTGTCGCGCTAATAGCAAGGTTCTAACAACACTGCACACAGCAAACTTTAAGCCTTTTCTTTCTGAAACAGTATTATCCTTTTGATAAGTAATTTTCTGCTTTTCTAGGTCAGTTATCCTGCTTTTAAAAATAATCCAGCTTGTCTTGTTTCAGGCTTTCAGTACCTAGTCTAAACGTTCCATAATACAGCTAGAGAGCTCTAAGAACCCCGATGAGGCTAAAAGGATGATGAAAACTAACCCCGCTGTGTGAAAGCATGGCTCCAGTGAAGTCGCTGTCAAAATTCGCCCTTTTGCCTATTTCTTACCTCAAAATTTTCTGGCTTAGCTTGCCCTTTTGGGCAACCACTCTGTACCCAGTCACCATTCGTTCGTGAGCACTGTTAGTAATAAAGGCTCAAGAAAACATCATTTAAAAGCCATTACGATGTAGTTCTCTTGCTTTGGAAGAGATCGGTTCGTGAGACTGACAAAAAAGAGACTTTTGTTCCTGAGCTGCGCTAGAAGCACATAGAAGCTTTCTATAAACGCCACGAATATGCACTGATAATGGTTTAGAAGAGATCGGGTCAAGAGAAATAGGAAAAATGAGACATTCATTCTTGAGCTGTGCTACAGAAAAATTTCTCAAGGAACCCTCGTCTAAAAGCTTAGAAGATGCACTGCTAGTGTTTACCAAGAGACGGGTTGGTGAGAAAGACAAAGGAGTATTGAGTAGTTCTGATCTATGCTAGGGATAAATTTCTCAGTGACGCATGCTTTAAAAGCCATTCGCTCCAAAGCAAATGGTTTGGACGAGAGCTGTTCGTGAGATCAAAAGAGAAATTCATCGGTGAGCTGTGCTAGAGATACACTTCTCTAAGAAGTTTCCTTTTAATTATATAAGAGATGGCTTTGGAGAGGTCTGTTTGTGAGAAAGATGAAAAATGAGACATTGATTCCTGAGCTGTGTTACTGATAAATTTCTCAAGGAAGCATGCTTGAGAAGCCATGAGCATGCAGTGCGAACGATTTGGAAATGATCGGTTTATGACAAAGCGAAAAAAAAAGAGCAATTCCATCCTGCGCTGTGATAGTCGTAAACTAATCAAGGCATCATGCTTGAAAAGACATTAGTAGGCACTGCTCCTGATTTGGAAGAGATCTGTTCATGAAAAAAAATGAGCAATTCATGAATGAGCTGTGCGAGGAAGAAACTTCTCTGGAGAATCTTCCTTTGAAAACCAATCGGCTGCACGGCTAATGGCTTTGTAGAGATTTGTTTGCGAGACAGATTAAAAATGAGAAATTAATTCCTGAGCTATGCTATTTTCAAATGTATCAAGGACCCATGCCGCAAACCCATTTGGATGCACTGGTAATGGTTTGTGAACAATGGATTCGTTAGAAAGACAAAAAAGAGAATTTTGTTCCTGCTCTGTCCTAGGGCTGAATTTCACAAAGACTAATGCTTCAGAAGCTTTGGAACTTATCTAGTCATGTCAAAACGGACAAATGAGCAATTCATTCGTGACCTCTGCTAGTGATAAATAGCTCAAGGAAACATCCTCTAAAAGCAATTACGATTTACTTCTCCAAGTTTGGAAGAGAGCTGTTCGGGGGACAGATGAAAAAGCAGCTTTTGTTACTGAGCTGAAGGAGGGACAAACGTCTCACGGAATAACGGTTCAAAAGCTGTGAGGATGCACTGCTAATGGGTTGGAAGAGACCGGTTCGAGAGAAATAGGACAAATTAGAAAGTTATTCCTGATTTTTGCTACTGACAAATTTCTCAAGGAACTCTCCTCTAGAAACCTGTAAGATGCACTGGTAGTGTTTACTAAGAGACGGTATGGTGAGAAAGACAAAAGTGGAGTTCATTATTTCTGACCTGTGCTAGGGATAAATTGCTCAAGCTATCATGCTTTAAAAGCCCTAGGGTTTGGAAGAGAGCTGTTCAAAAGAGAAATTCATTATAATCTTCTCTAGCTATCTGCCTTTTAAAAACGTTAGGATGCACTGAACTGTGCTACTGACAAATTTCTCAAGGACATGCTTGAATAGGCACTAGTAAGCACTGCTGCTGATTTGGACGTGATCTGTTCATGACAAAGCGGAAAAAAGGCTATTCGTTCGTGAGTTCTGCTAGTGCTAAATGTCTCAAGGAACCATTATCGAAAAGCCATTAGGATTTAGTTCTTTACGTTTCGCAGAGATCTGTTCGTGAGAAAGACGAAAAAGAGAATTTTGTTTCTGCTCTGAGGAAGGCACAAATGTCTCACGGAATCACGATCAAAAGCCACGAGGATGCACTGCTAATGGTTTGGAAGTGGTCTGTTCATGAGCTCAGAAGAGAATTTCATTGGTAAGCTTCACACTAGGATCACCGTCTCTATAACCCTTTGGATGCAGTGCTATTGACTTCTAAGAGATTTGTTTGTGATTCAGCGGAAAAATGAAAGCCCTTTTTTCTCTTAAAGAGCGTTAACCTTCTGAAAAGTAATTTGCTGTTTTTGTCGGTCAGTCAACTTCCTTTAAAAAGCAATCCTGTACGTTTCCTGGGACTTTCCTTATCATGGCATTAGATGTGTTTGAGTCGCTTGTCTTGTTTTCATGCTTTCATTACCCAGGCTAAATCTTCCGTAATACAGATCGCGTGATCGAAGGACGCCGCTGAGGCTAAGGGATAATGAGCCCTAACCCCTCCTTCTGTGTGAACTCATGGCTCCAGTGAAGTTGATTTCAAAATTCGCTCTTTGGCTTATTTGCTGCCGAGAGTCACCACGAAGGAATCTGAAATTCTTTCGGACGCTCATACTGTGAGACATTTGTCTCTAGCCTTGATCAGGAATGAATTTCGGCGGCTGACGGAGTAAGGCTCTAATAAGTCGGCCACAGCACTCATCGTCGCGTTTCTCAGTTTGGTCATTTTCACAAAGCGCTCGCTACCAAACCACCAGGAGAGATTTCTCATGGCTTTTACACGAAGACTCCATGAGAAATTAGTCACTGGCACTGACGAGGAATGGATTGCTAGTTGGTAATTTTATCACACCCGATCTCTACCAAACCAGCAGCAGCTACTTCTAACGACTGTTAGAGTAACTTTCCGTGAGACGTCTGTCACTAGCCCGGTGGTGGGGCTGAGGTGGGCTAGAAGGAAAATTTGGAGGACTACGTCAGAGGTGGGAGCCGGGCAGTGGGCGGCAGCTGGTGCCACGGGGCGGGCGGCTGCAGCGCTGTGGTCTCCTCAGCGTGCGGCCGCCCTTGGACTGCTTGCAGCCCTTAGGAGCTGCCTGTCAAGGGGCCCGGCTCGGGGATCAGCAAAGCCGTTGGGGAGCAGGGGCCAGGGTGTTTCAGTGGGTCTTGCTGCGAGGAGACTTAGACCTTCTACCTGCCCTGGTTAGTGACCCCCAAAGTGTGGAGACATGGCCAGTGGTCTTCTCTTGGCACCCCAGCCCCTTGCTCGGGCTCAGGGCTGCACCGCTGCTAGAGTAGGGCTGCCAGATCTACGCTGTAAAACGGTACCTGTCGGGTGCGATCAGTAGTACCGAGTAACCCTCCACAATCGGGCAGGAAGAGCAGCTGCTGTGGGAGCAGCTCTCAGGAACTGCCCGGCTCAGTCAGAGAGCGGTATCGGTGGGCTGCACTCGGGAGAGGGCGCCTGAAGTGCGAAACATTTGCAGAGCAGGGCATGTGGCCAGGTGACTTCCGAGACCCCCTTCCCAGCTTCCTTTGTTCCCCACTCCTGGAGCACGGGTCTCCCTCCCACATCCTGCTCCAGTCACAAACAATCCAACCATGGAAGAACAGCAGTACCCGTATCGTCCTGCCCAGGTCACACACAGAGTAATATTATGGCCCTATATTACACGTATTATGATGTGCCCCATGGGGATCACGTGTATACATTGGATTGGTGGGCCTTGTACCACCCAGCATATCAAAGGGTGGGATAGCACAGTAGTTTGAGGATTTACCCTACAAAACCCAGGATTGTGAGTTCAGTCCTTGGAGGGGCAATTTAGAGATCGGCGCAAAACAGACCGTGGCTTCGTCCTGCTTTGAGTAGGTGGTGTGAATAGCTGACTTCCCAAGCTCCCTTCCCACCGTGATATTCTCTGACACAGAGAGAAGGAAAAGATAATCTTTATGTGCTGTCAGTAGAAGAGTTATGACGGTCATCTCTTTAGCTCATACCCAATCCGTTTCGCTGTCTGGCAGCATAATAGCTAACAACTATTGTTCAGAACACCGCAAGTCTAACATAATTTTGCTTGCTCTTGAGCCCAGAATGCCTGGTTAACATATTTCCAAGTATGCCATTGCACGTTCTTTGTATCATCCCAAGTTTGTACCAATTCAGTGATCTGGTGCTCTTGACCCCGTAAGATAGTATGATGCAATGCTGGCCTGATTTTTCAATGCCATTCTAGGTCTACTGAATTTATAATTCCTGTCCCTGTTCCTATACCTCTTTATAAAGTATCTGCTATAGCTCGTCATTGACGAGGGAAGGGATGTGTTGGGTGGAAGGATTTGAACCATGCTTCAAATATGACGGCGCTCTATTGTGCCCATTCAGGCCATGTTAGAGTCAAATTACTCCTGGTCCAGTTTATTGAAAGGTGTAGTTTTACTTGCGCCTCTATGGGAGGCTGCATCTTAAGCAAATGAGGCTGAGTTACTTTTATGGTTGTGGACCATTTAAAACTAGGGGGGTCCTGGTTTAAAAGGTGGAAACCCATGGAATCCAGGAAGAACGGGTTGACAATGACGATTGTAATCTATGGTAGGCTGGGTAGGTGTGCTAAACTCCAATATACCGTCACGGTCATAGGGTGTGATGTTTATCCAGTAAGTAACTCAAAGGACCCATGCAACACGTAGTTAGATAGTGGTATAATTTGGATCTGGTTTTCAGTGGTGAAATAAAACCACCGGATCCCCAATGTGCATTGAATGTTTCCAAAGTGAATAACTGTGCCAGGAATCCCCAAAATAGTAACATCTTCTTTGTGTCCTTCAGTCAGCTTCCACCAGTGTTCCTCTGTAAACGCGTGTGCAGGTTTTGAAAGGGAAATAACATTGTTAATTAATTGATGATAGCACTATTTCAGTTGGAGGCAATCAGCTGAAGCTCTCCAGAGTTCTTCTACGGGATCAGATGACAGTGGCACCTAAAAGGGATGAAGCGCATGCTATACGGAAAATAGTTTGATCTGGGATACATGTACCCATTTAAGTTTATCACTAGACCAGCGGACAGAGACGGTCAACTATGGAATGTGGACGTATCTATTTAGATTCTAAGGTGTGATCGGTCTTACTCAATTTTAAATGTTACCTGATCTCTAGTTTCCCATAAAGTGCGCTGATTAGTTCTTTGTTTTTGCATTGTCTTATTAATATGTCCAATAACCTTATTGATCCTGGACTGTAATGAGATTTTAGCCTCCTGTAATTGTTTTAACCATTGGAAATAATCATTCTGGACTTGTGTCGGATGATTCTTGGGGGGGTGTATAATAAAATGTGCAGGATCAATCATTAACTTAATTGATTGACTGAAATTAATCTGGCACGGTTGGATCTTAGGGTTCTCAGCCTGTTACTACTGTGAGTGGCAGCTAGGCAGATTCTCAGGCCATACATATACCAGTATGGTATACTACTTTTCACAATACCTCTTTAATAGTGCTATTTATTCTTCTTACCTGAACAGAGGACTGGGGTCAGTATGGAATGTTGCATTTCAGGCTGATCTCTAGGGCTTGTAACATTATCGTTAAAATTTGCCCCACAAATGCACTTTCATTATCTGAGTCTCAGGGGTACCATAGCTGTACACTTCAGTGAAAAGCCTTTTAGCTGCAGTTCTAGCACTATTAGCCCTAGTGGGGAATGCATCCACCCATCCCAAACGTGCTCCCGTGGACTCCGGAACTCCACCACCGCGAACGGCGGTGGCGGAGTCGACGGGGGAGCTGTGGGCTTCGATCCCGCGGCGTGAGGACGGGTAAGTAGTTCAAACTAAGGTAGTTCGAGTTCAGCTACGCTATTCGCGTAGCTGAACTTGCGTACCTTAGTTCGACCCCCCACCTAGTGTAGACCAGGCCTTAGATACATAGACACACATTTTCAGGGTGAGCCTTCCAGCCCCAGTGAGGATGTGAGCTGTGAGTCTGGCTAGAAAGCTGGCATGTCATCAGAAGGCAGCAAATCACCAGTGAGCATTCCATAGCTGGAAAGAACTTGCGATGAGCCAGAGGGCTGGCAACGTCAGCTACGTGAATAGCGTAGCTGAAGTTGAAGTATCAGATCGATTTACCTTGGGTCCTCACGGCGCGAGATCGACGTCCGCAGCTCCCTATGTTGATTCCGTTACCGCCGCTCGCGCCGGTGGAGTTCCAGAGTAGACAAGCATGCTTTTGGGGATCGATATATCGCGTCTAGAAGAGACGTGATATATTGAGCCCCGAAAAATTGATGGCTACCCGCCGATACAGTACCCTAATTTTAAAGGACAAAATAGATGATCAGCATCAAGAGGAGATTGCAGCACAGTCTCTTTACTGGCAAAAATGATCTCAAAAGGCTCATTGTCATAGTGACAATCCTTGCTACCCAAAACCTAGCATGGCACTTCAGTTCAGCTGCATGTGCCAAACAATGGAAACTTCCTTAAAATTGTGGAGCTGATGGCTGAATTTCATGCTGTACTCCGGGAGCATCTAAGAAGAGTCCTCACTCAAGAAATGGACACACCCTATAACTATTCAAAATTAGATCATACAGCTACTGACAACAAAAATCAAACAGGAAGACTGTGGCAGATCTTTAGTCTGAAGTCAGCAAGCTATTATTCTGGACTGCACACCTGACATCAGCCATATCGAACAAATGGCTTTAATGGTGCGTGTTGTAACAACAACAGAAGCTAATGAAAAATGTCCCTGCAACTGTGTCAGAGAACATTTTCTGGACTTTATTGACATTGATGCTACTACAGGAGCTAGTATGACAAATATGCTTCTTAAAAAGCTGGAAGATACGGGAATAGTGCTAGTTGACGTGAGAGGTCAGGGTTACGATGCTGGTGCCAATGTGAGAGGCGAGACCAGAGGAGCGCAGACGCGGATCTGAGCGTTAAACTCTCGAGCTTTTTTTGTCCCATGCAGTTCTATTCATTGAACTTGGTGGTCGGTGATGCAGCATCGCCATCTAGTGACGCTACTGAAATTTTTACTAAAAGAACAGGCGTGCTCATGGCACCTTAATGTCGAACAAATGTATTTGAGCATAAGCTTCCGTGGGCTACAACCCACTTCATCGGATGCATAGACTGTAACATATAGTAAAGATATATAGACATACAGAGAACATGAAAAGGTTGGGGGCGGGTTTCCTGACCACTCTAAGAGGCTAATTCATTAACACGAGGGGACAAGTTTTTGAAGCGATACTCAAGATAGCCCATTTCAGACACTTTGACAACAAGGTGTGAGGTTTAATCATTTCATTACCTAGTCTAAACGTTCCATAATACAGATAGAGAGACTTAAGTACACAATGAGGCTAAAGGCATGATGAAAACCATGTGTGAAATCATGGCTCCAGTGAAGGCGATGGCAAAAGCCGTCCTTTTGCTTATTTCCTACCCCCAACATTTTCTGGCTTCTCCTTTTTGTGGAAACGCTCCCTACCAAGTCACCAGGAGAGAAACCGAAATACTTTCTCAAAAGCATACCATGAGAAATTTGTCTCTAGCCCTGATCAGGAATGAATTTCGAAGTCTGACGGCGTGAGTATTCACCCACGAAAGTTTACTCGTCTGTCCCAGGATTCATTCTCTCTTTTCTGTTTGGTAATTTTCACAAAGCGATCGCTACCAAACCACTAGGAGAGATGGCTCATGGCTTTTACAGCAGGACTCCATGAGTAATTTGCCACTAGCACGGATGAGGAATGACTTTCTCGTTTGTTAATTGTTTTCAGACCCGAGCTCTACCAAACCAGCAGCAGTTTAGCCTAAAGACGTCTAGAGTAAAATTCTGCAAGAAGTCATGATTAGCACGGGTCAGGAATGACGTTCATAGTTTTAGTTTTTTTCGTGAACGAGTCTTTAACAAAGAAACACGGGCGAATACTAATGGCTTCGAAGGCCCATGCGATGAAAAATTTTGTCACTGCTCATTTTGAGTATTTTTCACGAACCGAGCTCTACACAACTACCAGGAGGGAAACTGAAAAGCTTGTAGAGGATGATTCCATGAGAAGTTTATCACTATCATTAGAGAGCAATTGAATGGTCATTTTTACCAGGTTACATGACCTGATGTCTAGCAAACCAGGAGGGGAGAAGCCTAACGGCTTTCGAAGGAAGCTTGCCTTGATAGGGCGAGTCTAATGTCAGCCCTACTTCGCGGACCCCCTGGAACAGGCTGCAATGAAACCTATGACTTCACCCACTTTGTCGCGCTAATAGCAAGGTTCTAACAACACTGCACACAGCAAACTTTAAGCCTTTTCTTTCTGAAACAGTATTATCCTTTTGATAAGTAATTTTCTGCTTTTCTAGGTCAGTTATCCTGCTTTTAAAAATAATCCAGCTTGTCTTGTTTCAGGCTTTCAGTACCTAGTCTAAACGTTCCATAATACAGCTAGAGAGCTCTAAGAACCCCGATGAGGCTAAAAGGATGATGAAAACTAACCCCGCTGTGTGAAAGCATGGCTCCAGTGAAGTCGCTGTCAAAATTCGCCCTTTTGCCTATTTCTTACCTCAAAATTTTCTGGCTTAGCTTGCCCTTTTGGGCAACCACTCTGTACCCAGTCACCATTCGTTCGTGAGCACTGTTAGTAATAAAGGCTCAAGAAAACATCATTTAAAAGCCATTACGATGTAGTTCTCTTGCTTTGGAAGAGATCGGTTCGTGAGAATGACAAAAAAGAGACTTTTGTTCCTGAGCTGCGCTAGAAGCACATAGAAGCTTTCTATAAACGCCACGAGTATGCACTGATAATGGTTTAGAAGAGATCGGGTCAAGAGAAATAGGAAAAATGAGACATTCATTCTTGAGCTGTGCTACAGAAAAATTTCTCAAGGAACCCTCGTCTAAAAGCTTAGAAGATGCACTGCTAGTGTTTACCAAGAGACGGGTTGGTGAGAAAGACAAAGGAGTATTGAGTAGTTCTGATCTATGCTAGGGATAAATTTCTCAGTGACGCATGCTTTAAAAGCCATTCGCTCCAAAGCAAATGGTTTGGACGAGAGCTGTTCGTGAGATCAAAAGAGAAATTCATCGGTGAGCTGTGCTAGAGATACACTTCTCTAAGAAGTTTCCTTTTAATTATATAAGAGATGGCTTTGGAGAGGTCTGTTTGTGAGAAAGATGAAAAATGAGACATTGATTCCTGAGCTGTGTTACTGATAAATTTCTCAAGGAAGCATGCTTGAGAAGCCATGAGCATGCAGTGCGAACGATTTGGAAATGATCGGTTTATGACAAAGCGAAAAAAAAAGAGCAATTCCATCCTGCGCTGTGATAGTCGTAAACTAATCAAGGCATCATGCTTGAAAAGACATTAGTAGGCACTGCTCCTGATTTGGAAGAGATCTGTTCATGAAAAAAATGAGCAATTCATGAATGAGCTGTGCGAGGAAGAAACTTCTCTGGAGAATCTTCCTTTGAAAACCAATCGGCTGCACGGCTAATGGCTTTGTAGAGATTTGTTTGCGAGACAGATTAAAAATGAGAAATTAATTCCTGAGCTATGCTATTTTCAAATGTATCAAGGACCCATGCCGCAAACCCATTTGGATGCACTGGTAATGGTTTGTGAACAATGGATTCGTTAGAAAGACAAAAAAGAGAATTTTGTTCCTGCTCTGTCCTAGGGCTGAATTTCACAAAGACTAATGCTTCAGAAGCTTTGGAACTTATCTAGTCATGTCAAAACGGACAAATGAGCAATTCATTCGTGACCTCTGCTAGTGATAAATAGCTCAAGGAAACATCCTCTAAAAGCAATTACGATTTACTTCTCCAAGTTTGGAAGAGAGCTGTTCGGGGGACAGATGAAAAAGCAGCTTTTGTTACTGAGCTGAAGGAGGGACAAACGTCTCACGGAATAACGGTTCAAAAGCTGTGAGGATGCACTGCTAATGGGTTGGAAGAGACCGGTTCGAGAGAAATAGGACAAATTAGAAAGTTATTCCTGATTTTTGCTACTGACAAATTTCTCAAGGAACTCTCCTCTAGAAACCTGTAAGATGCACTGGTAGTGTTTACTAAGAGACGGTATGGTGAGAAAGACAAAAGTGGAGTTCATTATTTCTGACCTGTGCTAGGGATAAATTGCTCAAGCTATCATGCTTTAAAAGCCCTAGGGTTTGGAAGAGAGCTGTTCAAAAGAGAAATTCATTATAATCTTCTCTAGCTATCTGCCTTTTAAAAACGTTAGGATGCACTGAACTGTGCTACTGACAAATTTCTCAAGGACATGCTTGAATAGGCACTAGTAAGCACTGCTGCTGATTTGGACGTGATCTGTTCATGACAAAGCGGAAAAAAGGCTATTCGTTCGTGAGTTCTGCTAGTGCTAAATGTCTCAAGGAACCATTATCGAAAAGCCATTAGGATTTAGTTCTTTACGTTTCGCAGAGATCTGTTCGTGAGAAAGACGAAAAAGAGAATTTTGTTTCTGCTCTGAGGAAGGCACAAATGTCTCACGGAATCACGATCAAAAGCCACGAGGATGCACTGCTAATGGTTTGGAAGTGGTCTGTTCATGAGCTCAGAAGAGAATTTCATTGGTAAGCTTCACACTAGGATCACCGTCTCTATAACCCTTTGGATGCAGTGCTATTGACTTCTAAGAGATTTGTTTGTGATTCAGCGGAAAAATGAAAGCCCTTTTTTCTCTTAAAGAGCGTTAACCTTCTGAAAAGTAATTTGCTGTTTTTGTCGGTCAGTCAACTTCCTTTAAAAAGCAATCCTGTACGTTTCCTGGGACTTTCCTTATCATGGCATTAGATGTGTTTGAGTCGCTTGTCTTGTTTTCATGCTTTCATTACCCAGGCTAAATCTTCCGTAATACAGATCGCGTGATCGAAGGACGCCGCTGAGGCTAAGGGATAATGAGCCCTAACCCCTCCTTCTGTGTGAACTCATGGCTCCAGTGAAGTTGATTTCAAAATTCGCTCTTTGGCTTATTTGCTGCCGAGAGTCACCACGAAGGAATCTGAAATTCTTTCGGACGCTCATACTGTGAGACATTTGTCTCTAGCCTTGATCAGGAATGAATTTCGGCGGCTGACGGAGTAAGGCTCTAATAAGTCGGCCACAGCACTCATCGTCGCGTTTCTCAGTTTGGTCATTTTCACAAAGCGCTCGCTACCAAACCACCAGGAGAGATTTCTCATGGCTTTTACACGAAGACTCCATGAGAAATTAGTCACTGGCACTGACGAGGAATGGATTGCTAGTTGGTAATTTTATCACACCCGATCTCTACCAAACCAGCAGCAGCTACTTCTAACGACTGTTAGAGTAACTTTCCGTGAGACGTCTGTCACTAGCCCGGTGGTGGGGCTGAGGTGGGCTAGAAGGAAAATTTGGAGGACTACGTCAGAGGTGGGAGCCGGGCAGTGGGCGGCAGCTGGTGCCACGGGGCGGGCGGCTGCAGCGCTGTGGTCTCCTCAGCGTGCGGCCGCCCTTGGACTGCTTGCAGCCCTTAGGAGCTGCCTGTCAAGGGGCCCGGCTCGGGGATCAGCAAAGCCGTTGGGGAGCAGGGGCCAGGGTGTTTCAGTGGGTCTTGCTGCGAGGAGACTTAGACCTTCTACCTGCCCTGGTTAGTGACCCCCAAAGTGTGGAGACATGGCCAGTGGTCTTCTCTTGGCACCCCAGCCCCTTGCTCGGGCTCAGGGCTGCACCGCTGCTAGAGTAGGGCTGCCAGATCTACGCTGTAAAACGGTACCTGTCGGGTGCGATCAGTAGTACCGAGTAACCCTCCACAATCGGGCAGGAAGAGCAGCTGCTGTGGGAGCAGCTCTCAGGAACTGCCCGGCTCAGTCAGAGAGCGGTATCGGTGGGCTGCACTCGGGAGAGGGCGCCTGAAGTGCGAAACATTTGCAGAGCAGGGCATGTGGCCAGGTGACTTCCGAGACCCCCTTCCCAGCTTCCTTTGTTCCCCACTCCTGGAGCACGGGTCTCCCTCCCACATCCTGCTCCAGTCACAAACAATCCAACCATGGAAGAACAGCAGTACCCGTATCGTCCTGCCCAGGTCACACACAGAGTAATATTATGGCCCTATATTACACGTATTATGATGTGCCCCATGGGGATCACGTGTATACATTGGATTGGTGGGCCTTGTACCACCCAGCATATCAAAGGGTGGGATAGCACAGTAGTTTGAGGATTTACCCTACAAAACCCAGGATTGTGAGTTCAGTCCTTGGAGGGGCAATTTAGAGATCGGCGCAAAACAGACCGTGGCTTCGTCCTGCTTTGAGTAGGTGGTGTGAATAGCTGACTTCCCAAGCTCCCTTCCCACCGTGATATTCTCTGACACAGAGAGAAGGAAAAGATAATCTTTATGTGCTGTCAGTAGAAGAGTTATGACGGTCATCTCTTTAGCTCATACCCAATCCGTTTCGCTGTCTGGCAGCATAATAGCTAACAACTATTGTTCAGAACACCGCAAGTCTAACATAATTTTGCTTGCTCTTGAGCCCAGAATGCCTGGTTAACATATTTCCAAGTATGCCATTGCACGTTCTTTGTATCATCCCAAGTTTGTACCAATTCAGTGATCTGGTGCTCTTGACCCCGTAAGATAGTATGATGCAATGCTGGCCTGATTTTTCAATGCCATTCTAGGTCTACTGAATTTATAATTCCTGTCCCTGTTCCTATACCTCTTTATAAAGTATCTGCTATAGCTCGTCATTGACGAGGGAAGGGATGTGTTGGGTGGAAGGATTTGAACCATGCTTCAAATATGACGGCGCTCTATTGTGCCCATTCAGGCCATGTTAGAGTCAAATTACTCCTGGTCCAGTTTATTGAAAGGTGTAGTTTTACTTGCGCCTCTATGGGAGGCTGCATCTTAAGCAAATGAGGCTGAGTTACTTTTATGGTTGTGGACCATTTAAAACTAGGGGGGTCCTGGTTTAAAAGGTGGAAACCCATGGAATCCAGGAAGAACGGGTTGACAATGACGATTGTAATCTATGGTAGGCTGGGTAGGTGTGCTAAACTCCAATATACCGTCACGGTCATAGGGTGTGATGTTTATCCAGTAAGTAACTCAAAGGACCCATGCAACACGTAGTTAGATAGTGGTATAATTTGGATCTGGTTTTCAGTGGTGAAATAAAACCACCGGATCCCCAATGTGCATTGAATGTTTCCAAAGTGAATAACTGTGCCAGGAATCCCCAAAATAGTAACATCTTCTTTGTGTCCTTCAGTCAGCTTCCACCAGTGTTCCTCTGTAAACGCGTGTGCAGGTTTTGAAAGGGAAATAACATTGTTAATTAATTGATGATAGCACTATTTCAGTTGGAGGCAATCAGCTGAAGCTCTCCAGAGTTCTTCTACGGGATCAGATGACAGTGGCACCTAAAAGGGATGAAGCGCATGCTATACGGAAAATAGTTTGATCTGGGATACATGTACCCATTTAAGTTTATCACTAGACCAGCGGACAGAGACGGTCAACTATGGAATGTGGACGTATCTATTTAGATTCTAAGGTGTGATCGGTCTTACTCAATTTTAAATGTTACCTGATCTCTAGTTTCCCATAAAGTGCGCTGATTAGTTCTTTGTTTTTGCATTGTCTTATTAATATGTCCAATAACCTTATTGATCCTGGACTGTAATGAGATTTTAGCCTCCTGTAATTGTTTTAACCATTGGAAATAATCATTCTGGACTTGTGTCGGATGATTCTTGGGGGGTGTATAGTAAAATGTGCAGGATCAATCATTAACTTAATTGATTGACTGAAATTAATCTGGCACGGTTGGATCTTAGGGTTCTCAGCCTGTTACTACTGTGAGTGGCAGCTAGGCAGATTCTCAGGCCATACATATACCAGTATGGTATACTACTTTTCACAATACCTCTTTAATAGTGCTATTTATTCTTCTTACCTGAACAGAGGACTGGGGTCAGTATGGAATGTTGCATTTCAGGCTGATCTCTAGGGCTTGTAACATTATCGTTAAAATTTGCCCCACAAATGCACTTTCATTATCTGAGTCTCAGGGGTACCATAGCTGTACACTTCAGTGAAAAGCCTTTTAGCTGCAGTTCTAGCACTATTAGCCCTAGTGGGGAATGCATCCACCCATCCCAAAAATGAAACTATACTATCCAACAAATACTGGAACCAACAAATACTGGAATCCTTCGGTTCGTCCCTTCTGTCCCGTCATGCGTGAACTGATGTGCCGCTTCAGTCAGCTTCTGCCCCGCCGTTTTCCCCTGAGTTTGGCTGCAATTATCACTCACGTCGCTAGATGGCAGCAGCGTACCAGAAATGAGCTCACGCAAGTTACTGGCTTCTAGTAGCAATTGCTCTGTTTTGCCGCTGGGTGATAGCATCGCCTCGGCGGTTCCACACTTCACTCCCTGATGTGGGCTTTGTAACTGATTGGAGTTCCTTGCCATCCAAGAATGGATACATTCCCATTCTCCTAGGTACGCTAGCTCCTTCCCATCTGCTCCCTCCCAATGATTTCGTTGCCAGTCAAATATCCAATCCTGTATGCCTTTCTCGCAAAAATCACTGTCTGCATAGCTATAGATTGGTCCGGGAAAGCGTCAATATCATTTTAAAACATGATATATGACATGAAGCTCTGCATGTTGCGCTGAGCCATGATCTAAATGCCCTTGATTCACTTCCTTCTATAGGTTTATGGCAGCATATTTACTATACCGTTTCCCCTTAATTACTACGGAGCTGCCATCAGTAAACCAGATCTGTTTCTCCTGCCCTTAAGGACGGTGCCTCCACCAGTGCAATTTTTTGTTCTAAAGTAACCTCGGAAATTCATGCTTAGTTCCTTTTTCAATTAAAGTGTGAGTCAATAAATCGGGCTTAGATACGGTTTCGGTAACGACCCCAATATTGATCAGAATGAGGGTTCATTGAGCCACAGGTGTATTGGAGACCCTGCTTCCTATCAGTTTGTCAGATAAGATATAGTTGAGTGAGGTATGAGTACTTTGAATTGTGATCAGGGCTGTGCTCGTGAGCGGGTCAAAAGACTGGATTGCCCAAACAGCTGATAAACAATCAGGCTCACAAGGATCAAAATTTAACTCTGCACCTTGAAGTTTTTTTAGACCCTGGGAGAACAGCTGTACCTCCAGCGTCCTGCCCCAGTCACACACAGATCCAGCACTTCGGAGAACAGCTGTACCACCATCGTCCTGCCCCAGTCACACACAGATCCAGAGCTTGGGAGAACAGCTGTACCGCCATCGTCCTGCCCCAGTTACACACAGATTCAGAGCTTGGGAGAACAGCTGTACCTCCAGCGTCCTGCCCTAGTCAACCCCCGAACTGTGGCGCTCCCTCCCGCTTCCTACCACAGTCACACACATCCAGAGCACAGCTTTCCCTCCCCATCCTACCCTACTTACCGCTTCTGAAATTGTACTCTATATGACTTTATGAAACTATGCTGATGAGTTTAAATATAATGTAACTGGAACATGTTTCATTTAAAAGGTCTCTTGTAAAATATCATTACAAAGCTTATAATCTAGTGTGTTCACCCTATTTGTATAAATGTACCAGTCTTGTCTCTGTCTCTAGAAATATGAAATATAACGCTGAGGGCCTATTGTACTTATGCAAAATTTGGGCCATTAATGGTGGTTTGGAATCTGGATGGCTCCCATTAACCATGACAATTGTCTGCATCCGGGTGTGTTTTACTTGTAAGTCTCCCTGTAGACATGTGTGCTGGCAAATGGGCAATGAAGTCTTACAGTGACATGTGAGCCTATCACCTGAACTGGAATCCATCTTTCCATTGAGAGGGAGGACTGGGAACCCAGAGAGGGACAAAGGATTCGCGCCTCATGCAAAAATATATCAATGGGTGGAACAGAACAAACGGACCTGCCATCATGAGGCAACCCCTAGCTACCACCTGAGCTGGAACAAGGGCTGGACCAGACGGTAAGGATCGTGCCCAGACTAGAAAGGCGTCAAGTCTGTGAAAGAAACGTATGGAACATCTCTGAAGGTGAGATTTTTATCTGTATTCAGTTGTATTACTGTAGTAGACTTAGATTTGCGTGTTTTATTTTATTTTACTTGGTAATTTACTTTGTTCTGTCTGCTCCTACTTGGAACCACTTAAATCCTACTAGCTGTATTGAATAAAATCACTTTTTACTTATTAATTAACCCAGAGTATGTCGGGGGGGGGGCAAACAGCTGTGCCTATCTCTCTATCAGTGTTATAGCAGGTGAACAATTTATGAGTTTACCCTGTATAAGCTTTAGACAGGGTAAAATGGATATATTTGGGGTTTAGAACCCATTGGGAGATTTCAGAGTGTTAAAGACAGGAACACTTCCGTAAGTTGCTTTCAGGTTAAGTCTGCAGCTTTGGGGCATGTGGTTCAGACCCTGGGTCTGTGCTGGAGCAGATGGGCATGTCTGGCTCAACAAGACAGGGTGCCAGAGTAGTCTTGGTACAACACGTGGCAGTGCCCAGTGGTGTTTCTGTGATCCAAGCCACCACGCCCCTCAAGGCCTGCTCAGCTGGTGGGGGGAGGGAGGTGAGGAGATCAGCGAGCGACAGGGTGGGGAAGATGGGGAGGGGGGCCCTTGAGGGAAGAGAAGGAGCAGGAGCAGTGCTTTCATAGACGAGGTGCAGCAGGGGGCAGGGAAGTTCCACTGCTCAGCATCCAGTTTTCCCAAATTAGAAAGTTAGCCACCCTATGCAGCTGGTGGCTCTGACATGGGGGGAGTGGGGGGGCTGAGAACGGCAGCTTCTGGTCAGGCGCCGAGCTCTGGAGGCCATTGCCAGCACCAGTAAAGTGTCTCCCTAACATTTTACCTTTGCGCTGGGATGGGTGGATACAGGAAGGTTGAGGCAAATTTAGGGGTGGCTATAGCCCTTTCAAGTCCCCCTCTAATGCTGCCACTCATCTCAGTGAGAGTAACAGTCCTCAGCTCCCAGCTGATCTTGCCTGACAGCTGTCTCAAAGCCAGGCTGTCCTACCGCTCAGTCTCAGGACAGAGCTGAAGTGATTCTCCACCAGGTCTCCCTTGCAGGAAACACAAGCCAAGAACATCAAGCGAGTGGCAGGGAATGTAAAGGTAGTTGGCTCCGGTGATTGCTAGTCCCCAAGGCAGTCATGGCTATATGTAAGAGGCACCAGGCTGCTCCCACATCCAAAATGAGCACAGCATTCTATTGTCCTTTCCCCTTGCCTTTATCCCACAGAGATCTCCCCTAACCAGAATGCTCACATCCGCTGAAGCAAGGTAGAGAGCAGGGCTAGCATGCCATGACCAGGAACTCTTGCCCAGTGATGTGGAAGAGGTGAGGACTGAGTATCTTTGGTTACATGCCTCTGGAAAGTTGGATGTCTAGATTGCGCAGGTCCATTTCTTCCAGATCCTCTTCCTGGGGCTGAGACTCTTGCCCTGCTCCGCTCCACTGGCCTGAGGAGTCTTCTGCAAGCACAGGAAATAACCCAAGAAAGAGTCTTCGGTTCCCAAAGCTCTACTGAGGCGTGAGCTCTTGCTCTCCTTGCCTCCCGCTCCCATCTGCTCTGCATCACCCCCAGTGAATGAACAGAAATGGATTCAACACCTATGGATCAATAGGCTGGTTACACCCATTTCCGCATCACTCTAGCACCCAGTACCACAGTAGGAGTCTCTTGCACTCCTCCCACATCTCCTCTCTTGCAGGCTTTTGAGACCAAGCCTGTTGGGATGCACACCTGCCCAGATGTGACCAGATTCAGTCATATTCCTACATACAAATGGTTAACCTTGTCTAAAGACCAAAAATACTTTCTACATTTCAAACAGTAATTATCCCATATTTAACTGGTGTCCAAGCGGGGCTTAAAACAGGTCTTTGCATTAAAAAGGTTGTCCAAAAATTGTGTAATTGTAAACATTAGAGAGCTTGGTTATTGCTTAAAAACAAGTTCAACTTGAAATGAATTTTATAAACAATTTCTTAATAATTTGGAGCATCCTTGGAAGTTTTATTACCGGGGGCATGAATAATTAACAATCAAACCTAGGGTCTTCACTTTAAAGTGTTAGTTTCCACATTATTCTGAATAATGAGGATTTTCAGCCACATATTTATATATTTACTATGAAACAAGCAATGTTTGTCCTTATTGGAGCATTTGTGAGCTTTGCTTTAGGGTTAAAGCTATTGAAAAAGAAAAGCAAACAGGGTGAGGCAGTGAAGTAGCTGCCTACTCTGTAACGCCTCCATCACATACACTTGCTGGTAAATCGCCACTGGAAAAACACTCTCTTTCCCAATTTGGAAGTTAAGATTCTGTTCACAACCGGAACAGTGAATGGAAGTTAAGATGCTCTGGTACTCGCTCGATTAGAGTCCAACCAGGAACAGTGAGCAGAAGTAAAGTTTCCTCCCGTTCTATAATTGATGGGGTGGGGTGGCGGCAGGGACAAGGGGAATTGAGAATGGGGGGTGCCTGATGTGTTGGGGTATGGAGTTCCCTAATTCAGCTCCACAGGCTGGGTCCGGTGCAGAGCATGGCATGGCAGGTAATAAAGGTAATAAAGGCAGGGAGATGACATCTCCCATAATGCCGGGGCCCTTTCACAGCAAGGGTGTCACCTCCCCATGGTAGCACGGATTCCCACCTACTCCTCCTGCTTTCGCCTGACAACAGCACCACCCTTCACGGCACCACCTCATGGCAACTTCTGCTTCTGGACTCGCACCGGAAATGGGAAGTCCAGCTGGGCCTGGCAGTGGCTGACAGAAAATGGAGACAGGCGCCACTGCCACTCCCATGGTGCCACAGGGCCCACCATGGCTGGTGGGAGATAGATAAATGTCTGTGTACCTCCCCAGCACTATGTCTCCTTTAGTGCTTGTGCCCGCCCCTCCCCCCGTCCTGCTTAGTCTGGGTGTTCCTTACCGGAGCACACTGTGTGTCCCAGGCATGTTCTGTCTCACCTTTGGGTCCAGCCTAACAGGGGTGTCTCTCCCCATCCTCCCACCAGTAACTTCTCCCCCAACGCACACAGGACAGGGAGCTGGCTGGTGCCCTTCTATAAAAGGACTGCTCTGTGCAACAGAAACCAGCCTAGTCCCCGCCCCGCAGGCTGGGAGCTTGCTGCTGCCTTCAACCGCATCACAAGTTACAAGAGGGGGCAGGGATAAAATCCCCACTGACTAAACAGGATGGGGTGAAGCATGTCACCAGGCCATAATATTCTGGATAACCCCTTGATGACCATTTTAGGATCATCCTCTCATGTGGCCTTCCTTGCCTCTGGCTAGCTGTGATGACGAGAGGGGGATGGTGTCCCCCTTCCTCTGGCTCCCCTGGCTGGCAGAGCCTAGTGCTACTACCTTGGCATGTCAGCTGGGGAGCAGAGCTCTTACCTCTGCTAATCAGGGGTTAGCCCCACAGCCAGTGAGGGGATGAGGTAGGGCTCAGTTGCTAATTTTGGGCCTGGGATTGCCCACTTTACAGGCTCAAATTTGGGGGGGAGGCTGTGGTCCCCCCCAATCACGCACACCTTAAAGTAGGGAAATGTCCCTCACCTACTTATAATTGCACCCTAAATAACCTCTGGGATACTTTATTTTTGTTCTCAGAAGGTGCGCAGCACCATGTGATCGGAGCTGACTGTCACAGAGTCCCCAAATCACGGAGTCCTCAGGTTATGTTCTGGAACTTCTCCATACAAGGCCAGTCAGGACTCTGGGGGACCCTCCGCCTTGTGAGCGCACTGTCTCCAGGGCAAGATGCTTACACAGCTTCGATCTTCCTGGATCTGAGCATCCCCTTCCACACTGTGCGCTTCCTGCAGCGAGTCCACCCGGACGGGGCCCTGCACCCCAACTCGGCAGTCAGCACTGACTCTCAGCCAGCTAGTAAAACAGAAGGTTTATTAGTTGACAGGAATGCAGCGGGTACAATAGAACTTGTTAGCAGAGAAATCAGTGACTTTCAGCCAAGTCCATCCAGAAGCTCTGGATCCCCGCTCTACCAGTCCTCCCAAGCAGACTGCCTAGCTTCCAGCAACCCGACCTCCGGCACCCCCCATTGCTCCGCCTCCTTGGCTTTGTCCTGCTTGCCAGGCAAGTCACCTGGGCGTCACTTGGGTGTAGTCCCCATCCTGGGTATCAGGTTACAAAGAGCACCAGTCATAGCATATGTGCAGGCAGCTGGAGCAGCCTCACCTGCCCCAGAGGTCTCAGCCAAAGTCACACACCCCTATTCCCACCACCGAGGTATTAGTGCAGCATGCAGGGAAACTGAGGCACACGCAGTATTCATGCAAAACAGTAAAATTCACATAGGTAAGACAACAGTAAGACACACATACACCATCACAAGGGAAAATCCCCACTTTGTCACACTGACGCTTTAGATTCCTGCTGTCTCTGTCTTGGTACATCATTTCACCCCACTTCTCTATACTAGCCTATCTTTTTTTCTTTCTCTCTAGTCTGTTCCAAGTCTGGCCGGCCTTAAAAATGACTCAGCTCTGTTATACGCTGTACTCGGCACCACAGGCTGAAGCAGCGTGAGCAGCATCTCTCTGGGAATGAGAAAGCTACAGTGAGATGTTCTCCCAAGTCCATTGCATGAGTCAGGATCCAGGGGCCGAAAACGCTAGCTGTCCTTGTGTCCTGCCTGCAGCATCTGAGACAGAAGCGTCTGTTCTTTTCCGTCCCTCCTGGGTGGCTGCCATGACAGCAGTGCTAACCTTAACAAAAATGACTGTGGATCTGCTATTCCATATTTAACGGCCTTTCCCGTTCCTCCAGAAAAGCTATTGGGGGCAGATCTGATGGGGCTATGGCACCAGCTGAGGGGTTGCCTCTTCTTGCTAGCAGGAGATTTGGGGCATGATTTTCCACACTTACACTGTTGACGATCAGTATTAACTCAGTGGAGTTGCATCAGTCTGAATGAGAGGAAAGTTGACCCATGCAGATGAGCTGTTTCTTAATGAGACAGTGTGTGTGGGGGGCGGGTGGAGAAAAGGGGAAACTGAAAGGAGAGATAGTAATATGTAAGCAGAACAGCAAGAGATGAGTGTGAATCTCTGTCACGGAGTGTGGGGGAGTCAAGGCCCTGCACCCCCACCATGACTCTCAGCCAGCCGGTAAAGCAGGTTTATTTAGACGACAGGAACACAGTCCAAGACAGGTTTTGCAGGCACAGACAACAGGATCCTCCCCAATTAGATCCATCTTGGGGTCCCAGGAGCACCACTGCCCCCTTGGGGGGTCAGAGCCCTGTCTGTGCTTCCCTCCATTCCCCAGCCAGCTCCTGAAAACCCCCTCACTCCCCAGCGTCTCCTCCCCCAGGCCTTTGTTCAGCTTCCCAGGCAGAGGTGTCACCTGGCCTCTAACCCCTTCCTGGGTTCTCACATTACATGCTCAGGCATCTTCCCTCAAGGCCAGTCTCCCATCTCCCAGTGCAGACCTTTCTCCCAGGCCAACCCCCCCCACGCAGCATTCACAGACCACAGTAAACAGGGGCTGCTCTAGGAATGCGGCCGCCCCAAGCAGGGCGGCGCGCCGCAGGGGGCGAGCTACCGGTTGCCGGTCCCCTGACTTCGGGGGACCTCTTGTAGACGTGCCTGCGGAGGGTCCGGTGGTCCCGCGCCTCCGGTGGACCTCCCGCAGGCCTGACCGCGGAAGGTCCGCCGGAGCCGCCTGCCGCCCTGCCGGGAAAATGCGCACTGGGGTCTGGAGCCGGCCCTGACAGTAAGAACAGTCCCAGTGCGTCACACTCTCATTTTCTGTCTCTGAGTGACCTTGGCACCAAGCGCCCTGCTCTTCGCTGACCTTGGCTCTTAGCGTCCCAGGCTTGATGTGACCTTCCTGCTTTGCAGGCTTAAGCTTCTTATTCTGTCAGTCACCATTTCTTTCCCCTTTCCTTTTGTCCTATTTTAAGGAGCAAATCCCTTACGCGAATAGGAGGAGGAAGCAATTGCCCTGAATGGGGAATGAAATTTACCAGGCAACCACAGAGATAGATTCTGGTCTCATTTACACTAATGTCCCAACATTGGCATCCATCGAGTTACTCCTGTTTTACACCAAACTTGAGATCAGAATCAGGCCCTTTGCCTCCCCTGACACTGTTCTTCCATGATTGGCCCTGCACCTTATCTTGGGATGGGGCAAGGTGGGTCAGTCCGAGAGAAAAACCAGAGGGCCCAATTCATTACCTCACCTGCATCCATGGAAAAGGAGTGGAAATTGCTCCCAAATCAGAGTGGTAGGGTTTTTTTTCCATTTTTAAAAAGCCCTCCCATTGGCTCTTTTGATCAGAGGCCCAACTCCCTTTCTTTTACCTATGCAGGGAGGCTTTTTTAACCCTTTACAGGTAAAACAAGCAGAGAACAGCCACCAAGAGGGACTTTATAGCTAACTGGCTGGCTGGGTGTCCACAAAAGGGAGCTACGCCCGCCCCCCCATTTATCACAGCAGCCAACAGGGAAGTGGGAGGGAGGCACTCCTAGGCCTGGCCTACACTGGGGGGGGGGGATCGATGTAAGATACACAACTTCAGCTAGGGGAATAGCTTGCCTGAAGTCGAAGTCTCTTATTTCGACTTACCTCCCGTCCTCGCGGCGTGGGATCGACGGCCGCGGCTCCCCCTGTCGACTCCGCTACCGCCGCTCGCCCTGGTGGAGTTCTGGGGTTGATGGGAGTGCGTTCGGGGATTGATATATCACGTCTAGATGAGAAGCGATCTATCGATCCCTGATAAACCGATCGCTCCCCGTAGACATACCCTTAGAGCCGGCATGTCCCCTCTGTTTCTCCCTTGCTGCTTGGGCAGAAGCGGAAAGGGAGCAAAAGATGCCCGGCAGAAGGGTTTTGCGCTCGGCCTTGAGGATTAAGCCCGAGCCCCCGGCATGGCTGCTGGGAGATGGATTTTTGTGTCGCAGCCAGCGCACACTTCGGGCCACCAGCTGAACACACTGAGGCCAGCAGGGACAGCTCGGAAGCGGCAAAAGGGTTCCTTTGAGGGTCCAAGGAGGTAGTATAGGGTCAATACCGTCCCTGGGTGGGCTCAAATCACCATCCTTTGGGTTAACAGCTGAATGCGCTGACCCAGTGTGCTCCACCACAGCCATTGAGCCCTCCTAACCCCCAAACCCATCCCCCACAGCCCCCCATTCCCTGCCACAGCCCGCAAACCCATCCCCCATAGCCTCAGATTCCCTGCCACAGCCCGCAAACCCATCCCCCATAGCCCCAGATTCCCTGCCACAGGGCTCTAACCCGATCCCCACAACCCCACATTCCATGCCACAGCGCTCCAACCCATCCCCCACAGCCCCCCATTCCGTGCCACAGCGCTCAAACCCTTCCCGCACAGCCCCCAATCCCTGCCACAGCCCGCAAACCCATCTCCCAGAGCCCCCCATTCCCTGCCACAGCGCTCAAACCCATCCCCCACAGCCCCCCATTCCCTGCCACAGCCCTCAAACCCATCCCCCACAGCCCCCCATTCCCTGCCACAGCGCTCAAACCCATCCCGCACAGCCCCCCATTCCCTGCCACAGCGCTCAAACCCATCCCCCATAGCCCCATCATAGCTGCTTCGTTCCCTGCCACAGAGCTCGAACCCGATCCCCACAACCCCACATTCCATGCCACAGCGCTCCAACCCATCCCCCACAGCCCCCCATTCCCTGCCACAGCCCGCAAACCCTTCCCCCACAGCCCCCAATTCCCTGCCACAGCCCGCAAACCCATCCCCCAGAGCCCCCCATTCCCTGCCACAGCGCTCAAACCCATCCCCCACAGCCCCCCATTCCCTGCCACAGCCCGCAAACCCATCCCCCACAGCCCCCCATTCCCTGCCACAGCGCTCAAACCCACCCCCACAGCCGCCCATTCCCTGCCAGAGCGCTGAAACCCATCCCCCAGCCCCATCACAGCCACCTTATTTCCTCAGCACAGCGCTCAAACCCATCCCCACTGCCCTCCATTCCCTTCCACAGCGATGAAACCCATCCCCCACAGCCCCAACGCATCCACTCGTTCCCTGCCTAAGCGCTCAAACCCATCCCCCACAGCCCCCCATTCCGTTCCACAGCCCTCAAACCCGACTACCATAGCACACCATTCCCTGCCACAAAACTCAAACCGATCCCCCAGAGCACACCAAACCCTACCACAGAGCTCAAACCCATTCCCCACAGCCCCCCATTTCCTTCCACAGCGCTCAAACCCATCCACCATATCGCCATCACAGCTGCCTCGTTCCCTACTACAACGCTCAAGCCCATCCCCACAGCCCCCCATTCCCATACACAGACCTCAAACCCATACCCCACAGGACCCCATTCCCTCGCACAGCTCTCAAACCCATCCCCCACAGCCCCCCATTCTCTGCCACAGCGCTGACACCCATGCCCCAGAGCCACATCACAGCCGCCTCATTCCCTGCCACAGCGCTCAAACCCATCCCCCACAGATCCCCATTCCCTGCCACAGCCCGCAAACCCTTCCCCCACAGCCCCCGATTCCCGTCTACACCGCTCAATCCCATCCCCACAGACCCCCATTCTCTGCCACAGCCCTATAATCCATCCCCCACCGCCCCCCATTCCCAGCGCTCAAAACCCATCCCCCACAGCCCCATCACTGCCGCCTCGTTCCCTGCCACAGCGCTCAAACCCATCCCCCACAGCCCTCCATTCCCTGCCACCGCGCTCACACCCATCCCCCACAGCCCCCCATTCCCTGCCAGAGCGCTCAAACCCATCCCCCACAGCCCCCATTCCCTGCCACAGCGCTCAAACCCATCCCCCACAGCCCTCCATGCCCTGCCACCGCGCTCAAACCCACCCCCACAGCCCCCCATTCCCTGCCAGAGCGCTCAAACCCATCCCCCACAGCCCCCCATTCCCTGCCACAGCGCTCAAACCCATCCCCCACAGCCCCATCACAGCCACCTCGTTCCCTGCCACAGCACTCAAACCCATCCCCCACATCCGCACACTCCCTGCCACAGCACTCAAACCCATCCCTTACAGCCCCCCATTTCCTGCCACAGCCCTCAAACCCATCCCCCACAGCCCCATCACAGCCACCTTGTTTCCTCACACAGCGCTCAAACCCATCCCCCACTGCCCTCCATTCCCTGCCACAGACCTGAAACCCATCCCCCACAGCCCCATCACAGCTGCCTCATTCCCTGCCACACTGCTCAAACCCATCCCCCACAGTCCCCCATTCCCTGCCACAGCGCTCAAACGCATCCCTCATAGTCCTCCATTCACTGCCACAGACCTGAAACCCATCCCCCACAGCCACATCACAGCCGCCTCGTTCCCTGCCACACCGCTCAAACCCATCCCCCACAGCCACCCACTCCCTGCCACACTGCTCAAACCCATCCCCCACAGTCCCCCATTCCCTGCCACAGCGGTCAAACCCATCCCCCACAGCCACCCATTACCTGCCACAGCCCTCAAATCTGACCCCAAAGCCCTCCTTTCCCTTCCACAGCGATGAAACCCATTCCCCCAGTTCCATCACAGCCAAATCGTTCCCTGCCACAGCACTCAAACCCACCCCCACAGCCCCCATTCCGTTCCACAGCCCTCAAACCCATTCCCAATAGGCCCCCATTCCCTGCCACAGCACTCAAACCCGACCACCATAGCCCCCTTCGCTGCCACAAAACTCAAACCGATCCCCCACAGCACACCAAACCCTACCACAGAGCTCAAAACCATCCCCCACAGCCCCCCATTTCCTTCCACAGCGCTCAAACCCATCCACCACAGCCCCATCACAGCTGCCTCGTTCCCTACCACAACGCTCAAGTCAATCCCCCACAGCCCCCCATTCCCATACACAGACCTCAAAGCCATCCCCCACAGCCTCATCACAGCCGCCTAATTCCCTCGCACAGCTCTCAAACCCATCCCACACAGCCCCCTATTCCCTGCCACAGCGCTCAAACCCTTCCCTAACATCCCCCCGTTCCCTTCCACAGCGCTCAAACCCATCCCCCACAACCCCATCACAGCCGCCGAGATCTATGCGGCAGCGCAGACACCCATCCCCCACAGCTCCCCATTCCCTGCCTCAGCACTCAAACCCACCCCACAGCCCCCCATTCCCTGCCAGAGTGCTCAAACCCATCCCCCACAGCCCCCATTCCCTGCCACAGCGCTCAAACCCATCTCCCACAGCCCCACATTCCCTGCCAATGCGCTCAAACCCATCCCCCACAGGACCCCATTCTGTGCAACAGCGCTCAAACCCGACCCCACAGCCCCCCATTCCCTTCCACAGACCTCAAACCCATCCCCCACAGGACCCCATTCCCTGCCACAGCGCTCAAACCCATCCCCCACAGCCCCCATTCCCTGCCACAGCACTCAAACCCACCCCCACAGCTGCCCATTCCCTGCCAGAGCGCTCAAACCCATCCCCCAGAGCCCCATCACAGCCACCTTATTTCCTCAGCACAGCGCTCAAACCCATTCCCCACTGCCCTCCATTCCCTTCCACAGCGATGAAACCCATCCCCCACAGCCCCATCAGAGCCAACTCGTTCCCTGCCACAGCGTTCAAACCCGACCACCATAGCCCACCATTCCCTGCCACAAAACTCAAACCGATCCCCCAGAGCACACCAAACCCTACCACAGAGCTCAAACCCATCCCCCACAGGCCCCCATTCCCTGCCACAGGTCTCTAACCCAACCCCCACAGGCCCCCGTTCCCTGCCACGGTTCTCAAACGTGAGCCCCACAGCCCCATTGCCCACCTGGGTTTCTTACCCCTCTTCTGCAGGAAGAGCCTGTGCAGCCCATAGATCTCGCCCCTGGCTTGCCGGCTGATGTTATTGGCTGGGTGAGATACATAGAGACCCAGCTGCAGCACAAAGTCGCCTGCCTTGGGGAAGTCGGAGGAGCTCTGGTGGCAGGAAGAGGAGAGGGGAATCCATCAACATTCTCCCTTCAGCCCCCAGCTCCCCTGGGCCAGAGCTTTTGTCCTCACGGCTGTTCCATCCATGCTACCAAGTCCTTTACAGCTGGGGTCAAGGGGGGGGGGGGGGGCAAGGGCATGTTCATGGATCAGGCGTTTCAGAGTAAATAGACCAGCCCCAAGACTGACCATTGTCCCAGCCTGGAGAGACAATGAGCTTGTGCCCAGCAAGACGTGGGCAGTGTCATGAGTCCCCCTTGTCCAATTAGCTATTCTTCCACCCTGAGCAGAAAGTCTCAGCCCCATGGAGAGGGGAAGAGGCTCCTTTGTAGAGCACGTACGCCTGCCCGCTGACCCTCCCCTGTCTCCTTTTCCCGCAGCACATCCATTTCAGGGTCCTCTCCAAAAAAAACCCAGGAGAGAGCCAGGGCCATACAGAGCAGTGCTGCCCTGCTCAAATTTGCCACCTCCCTGCCTGCATTTGAGGTAAGTGACCTTTGACCCCAGTATCCTGCAGAGTCAGGGCTTGAGTCAAGTTCCTCATCCCTTGGCTAATTGGTCCCCCCTGGGTCCGTAAGGGACTGCATTCCATAGGGCAGTGGCTGGCAGATTTGTGCCTGGCCTCCGGGCCCTTGTTATTCTGGAGCAGCTAGGCAGCGAGTGCTCAGCCAGGGGCGAGATCTATGGGCTGCACAGGCTCTTCCTGCAGAAGAGGGGTAAGAAACCCAGCTGGGCAATGGGACCCCATGGAAACGAGCCTCTCGGAGGCTAGCTCCCGCTGGCCATTGGGACGCCTCTAGAGCTAAGGCCTCTTATTTAGACCCACTGTAGCGGGGCAGAGGAACCCCAATAGAAACAAGCCCACCCCTCCTTTGAGACTTCCTCAGCTGGGCAATGGGACCCTACAGAAAGAAGCCCCCTCCTCTGAGACCCACCCCACCTTAGATGATGACTCTTTCTCTGCCCCTCTCTCTGAATTAGGGAGGTGAATGTGAAAGTGCCAGGGAAATTGGCTGCTTTATCTCAGAGCCCAGCTCTGTCCCCCAGTCCAGGGAAATCAGCCCTGACGGGGCAGCTAGCTAGTGAGGGGACAGGAATGGAACTATTGAGGCATGTGGAGGGTCAGAGCCCATCATGAGGGCAGGAGCTGAAGCAGGAACCACAGGGAAAGGACACAAAGCTTGTAGGATGTCAGCAGCTGGGCCTGACTTCAGTGGGTGGGGGTGGGGGGTTCTCGGTATTAGACGCCACCATGAACAGGCACCCACTCCCAGAGCACAATGGCCATAAGGGTCCCATGATTACTGCGATGACTGAAACAAATCCCCCTTCCGGTACTAAACCACCTGGCGGGGACCCTGCGAGTCCATTGGTCCATGGATGCCACGAGGACCCCGGCCAGTGTGTACCCAGCAATGGGAACAGAAGGAAACAGGCACTGAAACCGGAATGCCAAATGGCCCAAATGGTGTGTCCTTCTCCCCCAGGGCTGAACATCAGAGAGGCAAGAGAGCTGTGGTGTCGGGACGGGCTCCAGGACACCGAGCGCCTGGGCTATAGGAACATGGCCAGGATGGGGGGAGGTAAGGACTCTCCACCGGTGCTCAGGTGTGGCGCTGTCTCCCCCCACCCCTGCAGTGAGCGTGTCATGGATACAGGGCAAGAGCCTGCTACTTGTTTCCAGCAGAGTATGTGAGGCTCATGGGAATGTCAGTGAGGTGAAAAAAAAACAAAACAGGAGTACTTGTGGCACCTTAAAGACTAACAAATTTATTGTAGCATGAGTTTTCGTGAGCTAAAGCTCACTTCTTCGGATGCAAGGTGAGGTGAGGCATGGGAATGATCCAGATCTGAAAGACCCCTAATCTCTAGCAGGTGAGCTGCAGGAGAGATTGCTGCTGGGAGCAGTAGTGTCCTTTTTTGTCTGTATGAGTTGGGTTCCAGAGTGCGCAGACACATTTCCAGCATCTCATGACACCTGCGGTGAATCCTGCTCCAGAAAGAGCTATTCGAGGCCTCAGTGCCTGCAACCTCTTACTCCTGGAGCACGGGTCTCCCTCCCACATCCTGCTCCAGTCACAAACAATCCAACCATGGAAGAACAGCAGTACCCGTATCGTCCTGCCCAGGTCACACACAGAGTAATATTATGGCCCTATATTACACGTATTATGATGTGCCCCATGGGGATCACGTGTATACATTGGATTGGTGGGCCTTGTACCACCCAGCATATCAAAGGGTGGGATAGCACAGTAGTTTGAGGATTTACCCTACAAAACCCAGGATTGTGAGTTCAGTCCTTGGAGGGGCAATTTAGAGATCGGCGCAAAACAGACCGTGGCTTCGTCCTGCTTTGAGTAGGTGGTGTGAATAGCTGACTTCCCAAGCTCCCTTCCCACCGTGATATTCTCTGACACAGAGAGAAGGAAAAGATAATCTTTATGTGCTGTCAGTAGAAGAGTTATGACGGTCATCTCTTTAGCTCATACCCAATCCGTTTCGCTGTCTGGCAGCATAATAGCTAACAACTATTGTTCAGAACACCGCAAGTCTAACATAATTTTGCTTGCTCTTGAGCCCAGAATGCCTGGTTAACATATTTCCAAGTATGCCATTGCACGTTCTTTGTATCATCCCAAGTTTGTACCAATTCAGTGATCTGGTGCTCTTGACCCCGTAAGATAGTATGATGCAATGCTGGCCTGATTTTTCAATGCCATTCTAGGTCTACTGAATTTATAATTCCTGTCCCTGTTCCTATACCTCTTTATAAAGTATCTGCTATAGCTCGTCATTGACGAGGGAAGGGATGTGTTGGGTGGAAGGATTTGAACCATGCTTCAAATATGACGGCGCTCTATTGTGCCCATTCAGGCCATGTTAGAGTCAAATTACTCCTGGTCCAGTTTATTGAAAGGTGTAGTTTTACTTGCGCCTCTATGGGAGGCTGCATCTTAAGCAAATGAGTTACTTTTATGGTTGTGGACCATTTAAAACTAGGGGGGTCCTGGTTTAAAAGGTGGAAACCCATGGAATCCAGGAAGAACGGGTTGACAATGACGATTGTAATCTATGGTAGGCTGGGTAGGTGTGCTAAACTCCAATATACCGTCACGGTCATAGGGTGTGATGTTTATCCAGTAAGTAACTCAAAGGACCCATGCAACACGTAGTTAGATAGTGGTATAATTTGGATCTGGTTTTCAGTGGTGAAATAAAACCACCGGATCCCCAATGTGCATTGAATGTTTCCAAAGTGAATAACTGTGCCAGGAATCCCCAAAATAGTAACATCTTCTTTGTGTCCTTCAGTCAGCTTCCACCAGTGTTCCTCTGTAAACGCGTGTGCAGGTTTTGAAAGGGAAATAACATTGTTAATTAATTGATGATAGCACTATTTCAGTTGGAGGCAATCAGCTGAAGCTCTCCAGAGTTCTTCTACGGGATCAGATGACAGTGGCACCTAAAAGGGATGAAGCGCATGCTATACGGAAAATAGTTTGATCTGGGATACATGTACCCATTTAAGTTTATCACTAGACCAGCGGACAGAGACGGTCAACTATGGAATGTGGACGTATCTATTTAGATTCTAAGGTGTGATCGGTCTTACTCAATTTTAAATGTTACCTGATCTCTAGTTTCCCATAAAGTGCGCTGATTAGTTCTTTGTTTTTGCATTGTCTTATTAATATGTCCAATAACCTTATTGATCCTGGACTGTAATGAGATTTTAGCCTCCTGTAATTGTTTTAACCATTGGAAATAATCATTCTGGACTTGTGTCGGATGATTCTTGGGGGGGTGTATAATAA
>NC_059079.1:34056-36556 GCF_020497125.1 Mauremys mutica
ACCCTAACCCTAAGACCCTTACCCTAACCCTAACCCTAACACTCTAACCCTAACCCTAACCCTAACCCTAACCCTAACCCTAACCCTAACCCTAACCCTAACCCTAACCCTAACCCTAACCCTAACCCTAACCCTAACCCTAACCCTAACCCTAACCCTAACCCTAACCCTAACCCTAACCCTAAACCCTAACCCTAACCCTAACCCTAACCCTAACCCTAACCCTAAACCCTAAACCCTAACCCTAACCCTAACCCTAACCCTAACCCTAACCCTAACCCTAACCCTAACCCTAAACCCTAACCCTAACCCTAACCCTAACCCTAACCCTAACCTAACCCTAACCCTAACCCTAACCCTAACCCTAACCCTAACCCTAAACCCTAACCCCCTAACCCTAACCCTAACCCTAACCCTAACCCTAACCCTAACCCTAACCCTAACCCTAACCCTAACCCTAACCCTAACCCTAACCCTAACCCTAACCCTAACCCTAACCCTAACCCTAACCCTAACCCTAACCCTAACCCTAACCCTAACCCTAACCCTAACCCTAACCCTAACCCTACCCTAACCCTAACCCTAACCCTAACCCTAACCCTAACCCTAACCCTAACCCTAACCCTAACCCTAACCCTAACCCTAACCCTAACCCTAACCTAACCCTAACCCTAACCCTAACCCTAACCCTAACCCTAACCCTAACCCTAACCCTAACCCTAACCCTAACCCTAACCCTAACCCTAACCCTAACCCTAACCCTAACCCTAACCCTAACCCTAACCCTAACCCTAACCCTAACCCTAACCCTAACCCTAACCCTAACCCTAACCCTAACCCTAACCCTAACCCTAACCCTAACCCTAACCCTAACCCTAACCCTAACCCGAACCCTAACCCTAACCCTAACCCTAACCCTAACCCTAACCCTAACCCTAACCCTAAACCCTAACCCTAACCCTAACCCTAACCCTAACCCTAACCCTAACCCTAACCCTAACCCTAACCCTAACCCTAACCCTAACCCTAACCCTAACCCTAACCCTAACCCTAACCCTAACCCTAACCCTAACCCTAAACCCTAACCCTAACCCTAACCCTAACCCTAACCCTAACCCTAACCCTAACCCTAACCCTAACCCTAACCCTAACCCTAACCCTAACCCTAACCCTAACCCTAACCCTAACCCTAACCCTAACCCTAACCCTAACCCTAACCCTAACCCTAACCCTAACCCTAACCCTAACCCTAACCCTAACCCTAACCCTAACCCTAACCCTAACCCTAACCCTAACCCTAACCCTAACCCTAACCCTAACCCTAACCCTAACCCTAACCCTAACCCTAACCCTAACCCTAACCCTAACCCTAACCCTAACCCTAACCCTAACCCTAACCCTAACCCTAACCCTAACCCTAACCCTAACCCTAACCCTAACCCTAACCCTAACCCTAACCCTAACCCTAACCCTAACCCTAACCCTAACCCTAACCCTAACCCTAACCCTAACCCTAACCCTAACCCTAACCCTAACCCTAACCCTAAACCCTAACCCTAACCCTAACCCTAACCCTAACCCTAACCCTAACCCTAACCCTAACCCTAACCCTAACCCTAACCCTAACCCTAACCCTAACCCTAACCCTAACCCTAACCCTAACCCTAACCCTAACCCTAACCCTAACCCTAACCCTAACCCTAACCCTAACCCTAACCCTAACCCTAACCCTAACCCTAACCCTAACCCTAACCCTAACCCTAACCCTAACCCTAACCCTAACCCTAACCCTAACCCTAACCCTAACCCTAACCCTAACCCTAACCCTAACCCTAACCCTAACCCTAACCCTAACCCTAACCCTAACCCTAACCCTAACCCTAACCCTAACCCTAACCCTAACCCTAACCCTAACCCTAACCCTAACCCTAACCCTAACCCTAACCCTAACCCTAACCCTAACCCTAACCCTAACCCTAACCCTAACCCTAACCCTAACCCTAACCCTAACCCTAACCCTAACCCTAACCCTAACCCTAACCCTAACCCTAACCCTAACCCTAACCCTAACCCTAACCCTAACCCTAACCCTAACCCTAACCCTAACCCTAACCCTAACCCTAACCCTAAACCCTAACCCTAACCCTAACCCTAACCCTAACCCTAACCCTAACCCTAACCCTAACCCTAACCCTAACCCTAACCCTAACCCTAACCTAACCCTAACCCTAACCCTAACCCTAACCCTAACCCTAACCCTAACCCTAACCCTAACCCTAACCCTAACCCTAACCCTAACCCTAACCCTAACCCTAACCCTAACCCTAACCCTAACCCTAACCCTAACCCTAACCCTAACCCTAACCCTAACCCTAACCCTAACCCTAACCCTAACCCTAACCCTAACCCTAACCCTAACCCTAACCCTAACCCTAACCCTAACCCTAACCCTAACCCTAACCCTAACCCTAACCCTAACCCTAACCCTAACCCTAACCAA